>NW_027368074.1:0-52510 GCF_046119375.1 Phyllobates terribilis
TACTATTGAAGCAAGTTTTTCATTATACTCGGCTAGTTTAGATTTAGTAGTTTATTTAATTGTTATCTTCATGCGTTTAGGTAAACTAGTTCCTTGCGATTATGCCATAGTAATAAAATAATTTAGTTCATTTATCTTTAAAGCTTGTTGTTGAAAGAGAGAGAAAGAGTTCATCTTGATTTAGGACTTAGGTAATAGCTAGGAGAGTTTAGAGAGAAACTAAGAACTGTGTTTCGCCTAGTAGTTGTACGTTGAACGAGAAATCAAATCAACAACGTTTTGGAATTGAGTGTTTTATTTTTTTCTTAGTCTTTTTTTTCCGCACAAAAGTTCAATCTTTAGTTAGGGATAAGATCTTCACGATCCACAAAAGGTAACAGAGCAAGATCCAATTCCAATACGACAATGAAGAACTCAGAGTTCAACCTCGGCATGTCCCTCAACAAATCTCACCAGCTTCGAGAAGGAGAACTTGATTGGTGGATGGGAGTGCACACCACTTTCATTCAAACCCAAGATACCAATGCTGGAAAATCATAGAGCATGGAGATGAGGTACTCCTAGAGTTGAAGGAAAGAGCGCAATAGCAAACCAGATGACTACACCAAGATGGAGAATAACGCAAAAGGTCGACAACTGATTCTGTATGGACTCACCCGCACGGATATTGACAAAGTCATTGGAACACAAATGGCCAAAGACATGTGGGAATCTATCATCATCATACACAGAGGGAGAGAAGACCAGAAGGATACTAAAAAGTTCACGCTTCAAAGGGAGTTTCAGTCCTACAAACAACTCCTTGGTGAAAGCGTGTCAGCCTGTCAGTCGTGCTTCATAATTCTGATCAACAAATTGTCTGCCTCTAGTGTAGTAGTCCCTCCCTCAGAGCAGACACTTGATTTCATCTATACTATGAGCGAAAAGTTTGATCTCACTCGAGGAATCGCTCTCATGTCTCCAGACTGCAAGAATCTTTCAGTGGTTGACATATTTGGAAAGTTCTTCGAGCAAGAGAATGTTGACTCACTAAAGGGATTACGAGTAAAAGAATCCACTGGAACAGCGCTGAAGCTCACAAAGGTGCTTGATAAGATGGACATCAATGATGGTGAAGAAGACGAGGACGATGACACAGAAGTCGATCTCATGATAAAGATGGTAAAAAAATGGTTCAAGAAGAGAGCTGGGACCAGGAGAATCATCATCCTCGGCTAAGCGTGATCTCAAGGAGTATACATGCTATAACTTCCAGGAGAAGGGACATCTTGCCAAGCCGTGCACCAATCCAAAAGTAGAGGCCACTGAGAAGAAGGAACTTTTCTCTACATGGGGAGAAGAAGATGATGAAGCTGACCTTCACGAACGATTCCAAGGCAAATGTCTCATGGACAATGCAGAGGCTCTTACTTCTGAGGTAAAAAAATCTCGATTCCTTCCCTAATCGCTTAAACTTGCTTGAAAAGAAAGACCTTATTAATATGATTAAGGGGCTACTAGAAGACAATGAAGCTTTAGAATATCAAATAATAGAATATGAGGAGGAAGTAACTGAACTACGTAGTGAATGTCTAGACTTGTCCACTAGGTTAGTTGACAAAGAAAATACCTTAGTAAAAATCTAGGGAACTGAGTCTGATGACGAAATACTGCGAGGGCTACAAGGGTAAGAAACCTCAAGGGGGTCGTTAAAGGATTTAGAATGCAAGGTAGAAAGCGACTTAGGGATAGTTCTTACAAAGATCACCTAATTAACACAATCCATTAATGAGAAAACGGTGAACCAAACTGTCTTTGTAAAGGCTAGACCTAGATTAGGATATGACTTAGATTCCTCCAAGTGCTCGAGTGCTAATGAAAAGGTCACCAGAGAACTAAGTGAAAAAGCCGAGAGCTTAGATAAAGCCCTTCAAATCTGTACAAGCAAGAATGAATTCTTAGAGAAAAAGGTTAAGGCACTTGAACAACCATTAGGGGATGAAAATCACTGGTTTCATGTAGAAAAGGCCCATAAGATGTACGTGAACCAAGCCCAAGGGAATGCCACAAACATACTAGATCCAAGATTAAGGATAGGAAGCCCTTTAGACGTGGAAAGGGAAAAATATGGCTATGTGAAGTACAATGAATGGTGCAGATTTTTTGGAAACAATGGTCATACTATACATTATTGTAAAAAATAAGCAAGTTCTAAGTAAAAAGGCATACATGTCACCCACCCGCGCCACACGTGAAGTGAGTAGCTTGAATGATGCTTCTTGCATAGTGTCTGCCTCTTCATCTAAAGGCCAAAAGTTCGATCGTAGCACCTCTCCTCATACTAAATCAGAAAAACTAATCTACCCAGAAATAGTTGAGCTTCAATGGGTTCCAAAAGTTTGATTGCTTAGGAACTTGAGCAGTGAGAACAAATGGTACATAGACAGTGGCTGCTCATGTCAACATGATTGGAGACAAGGAAAGACTACGAAGTTCTCAAGAATATGACGGTGGAAGTGTATCATTTGGTGACAAGAGAGCTAGAGAAATCACCGGACATAGCAAGGTACATCTCAATGACAAGATAGAGATCAGATGGTGAACTTTGGTGAGAGCCTTTGCTACAATCTCTTAAGTGTAGCTCAACCCTGTAATGAAGGACCAAACGATGTGACTTTCACTACCTCAAAGTGCGTTGTGAGAAATGCTATTGGGGAAACGAGGCGACTTTCACTACCTCAAAGTGCGGTGAAGCAACTCTGTAATGAAGGACCAAACGAGGTGAATTTCATCCCAAAGAGTCACCTTTGTCTTGCTACTATAAAAGATCAGACAGAATTATGGCATCAACGACTAGGGCACATCAATCTTCATCTTCTACATAAGTTACGTCCAAAGGAGCTAGTTCGTGGCTTACCTCTCATCAAGATAGACAACATGACTCACTTTGCTAGTTGTGTCAAGGGGAAGCATGTCAGAAGCTCGTTCAAAGCTAAGCAGGCCATCATTACAAATAAGCCCCTTGAGCTGCTTGACATGGATCTCTGTGGGCCAATGCCTGTTCAAAGCCCGGTGGAGCACGCTACATATTTGTGATTGTTGATGACTATTCCAGGTTCACTTGGACCTTATTCATGCTTTCCGAGGATCAAGCCTTCTTACGTTCATCGAGCTAGTCGCTTTACTCGAGAACTCTCTATCTTTGAAAGTGCGCTCCATAAGATCGGATCATGGAACTGAATTTGAGAATGGAGATACGCTGAGCTACTGCATTGAAAGAGGAATTTCTCACATCTTCTCAGCTCCTAGGACCCCACAACAAAATGAAGTGGTTGAAAGAAAGAATCGGACGTTAGTAGAGATGGCACATACCATTCTACTTTAAAGTGGAGTCACTCCCTCTCTATGGGCTGAAGCGGTAAACACTGCATTGCATAACTACATCACCAATAGAGCTCTTCTACTACATTCACTAGGCAAGACTCCGTACGAGCTGATCAAGGGATACCCTCCAAGCGTATCTCATTTTTGGGTATTTGGATGCCAGTGCTACGTGATGAAAAATGGGAAAGATAACTTAGGAAGTTTGATACACGAAGTGATGAAGCCATATTTCTTGGCTGTGTTCTAGCAAGCAAAGCATACAAGGTGTTCAACCAAAGAACAAGAACCTTCCAAGGAGAGCATACATGTAGTGTTTGATGAAGGCGCGTTCCTCTCTTCTTCATCAAATTCCTTCGACTCATTCCCAGAAGTATCCCCCTTAGAAGCTTCCTCATATATTGATTGATCCCCTCATCCTAAAGGCTTAAATTCACTCGCCCTTCCATATACAACCTCACTTCCCTCAGGCCCAGACTCAGACAATGATAACGAAGGGCCCTCTAATTCAGACATTGTTCAGAGCACAGAGCCTCCAACTAGAGCTTTTCAACAACAAGGTGCTCATCCTCTAGAAAACATGCTCACACCACTACATTCTGGGATACACACTCGCTCTCGTGTAGCTCAACTAGCCCCTCCAGAGGCAATCGCTGAAGCACTTGATGAAACAACTGAGGAAACCAACCTTTGTGCTTTCAACGCCTTCGTCTCCCTCACCGAGCCTAAGAACATCAAAAAAAATCCATCCTTGATCCAGATTGGGTGGAAGCCATGCAAGAAGAGCTTCATGAGTTTGAGCGGAATAAAGTCTGGCGTCTAGTTACTAAGCCCTCCAATCGCACCATTATAGCATTCGCTGGGTCCTTTCGCAACAAGCTCGATGACTCAGGAGATGTGGTAAGGAACAAGGCACGATTGGTAGAGCATGGGTACAATCAACAAGAAGTGTTCGATTATGATGAGACCTATGCTCCAGTCGCCAGATTAGAGGCCATTCGTCTTTTAATTGCCTTCGCTTCACACAAGGGAAAAGGGTGCCTGATGGATCATGGGATTTAGCATATCACTTATTGTATGCTTAGCATGATAATATGCAATTAGCATGGTCAGTTCAACCACTGTCTCTCAATGGGGTAGGCCACCGCTCCATATGACTCTCATGCTTAACATGGTCACTTCCACCCCAGTCTTAGGACCAAATGGCCTCTTCCCTGTGGTCCAATCAAAGCATTGCACGAAATAGAGTCCTGAACAGCTTGTAGTTGCAAGGTCCAACATGTTTCCTAACTAGATTACAAGAACAAATCACTACTTCCCCTATAAATAGGTCCATATATTCACCATAGGGAGAGGAAGAAAGAAAGAGGGGAGAGGAGGGAGAGTTTCTATAATCAGAGACCTTGAATTGCAATGATTAAACAATTTAGCATGGTTAATTCAGCCGCAGTCTCTCAATGGGTTGGGCCCCGATCCGTACGACTCTCGTGCTCAACATGGTCGCTGCCACTAGGGTGTTGGGACTGAATGGGCCCCTACCAGTGGTCCAATCAGAGCATGGCACCGTTGTAGAATCTTGAAAAGCGTGTATTTACGAGGTCTAACACGTTCCCTAAGCATCTCACAAGCACACAACACTGCTTCCTCCTATAATTAGGTCCATAGATTCACCCAGATGGAGAGGGATAAACAAGGAAGGGAGAGGAGGGAGAGCTTTGTAATCAGAAACCTTGAATAATGATCAATATGTAGTTTTGTTTATTTTTGTTTACTTGTGAATTTTTTTAGAACTTCCAAACTTCTTCAGCTCCAATTAGTGGATTTTTCACAATAGAGTGATCTTGAAATGGAGCTATGATATGTCATTTAAATATTAGGTTAATTAAGGAGGGTAGCTAAATAGGTGCAAGTAAATTGAAGGATGATATTTAGTTGAATGGAGGGAGAGGAAGAGTACAAGCAGTTAAAGGAGACAGGAAGCCGGGAAAAAAATAGAGGAGACGGTAGAAACCATTTGGATACCCAACAGAAGTTATGGAGGGTTGATAAATAAATAATAGGATTAACAGGTATTTATCAAGTAGGAAATTATGGTTTATATACATTATATATAGATATTGATCAAACCCTTTTTCAACCTAAAATCTCGTATTAAGCGTGTTGGAGCGTAGATACTTTGCGTAGTCAACACTCCTCATGGACGGATGGTCGTACCATTCAAACTGGGGATGTTATGGGACCTCTTGAAGCTCTCTAGATATGAATATTGGAAGTTGTCCGTGGAGGATTTAAGTGTGCGCCTGCACGGTCAAACCCAGAGGAGAGCGTCCTCTTAAATTGATTCTCCGACAATCAAGTCAGTAGATAATCGCAAAGAGGTCTTTTTAATTGTAAATGCAGGAGTAAAAACCTGAGAGAGAAAGAGAGGGAGAGATAGGGCTAAGGTTGTTCGTGAAGCTTTTAATCTGACTGGTGCTAAGTCAGATCGGTTAAGTTAAATGGGTGGAAAAGAGAGCTCCTCAATTGCCACAAATCGTGAATGACTAGTATTCTAACCCTTGTACCTCCTTTTAAAATGATATTTTATAGGGGGTATTTTATGGTCCCCTTAGTCATCCAATCAGAAGCCTTCATTCTTGATGGGATAATATCCTTGTGGGTCGAATCCAACAAGCTAGGCTTTAAAGTCCTTATGCACGAATTTGGTCCAGCATCAAGACCACAAGCTTTCATATAGGGTACATGCATAAAGCTTGTGATTCTTATAAAACGATTTGTGAAGGTTCTTCCTCGCGTTGTCTTGGCAACTTCAATATTTCTTGAAGTTGTTTCAAATTTCTTTTACCCTCGGCTCTTGGCACTTCAACTTCCTTATTGATACATGAAAATATTTCATTGTCTCCCTTTCTACTATAGATCATCTTCTTCCTTATAAATACCGTCTCTGTAAGGTTTCCTCTTTTTACTTTTTTCACTCTTGCTCAAAGCTCTCTCTTTTCTTCACCGACGATTTGTCTTTAGTCACACTGGCTTGTACCAGAACAACCAGGTTTTCCCATCCCTCCACCATCTCCCATGGAAGGTTAGTCTCCTATTTTTCTCCTTTCAACATTTATATTTCAGATGGCGCCGCTGGCTCCAACCAACATTGTCATCGTAAAATTGGTGGAGGCCATTGGTGTTTGAGTGGAGGTTCGTAGAGGCGAAGGTGGATGTGCACAAGGACCTGAAGCTTTTGCGTCCTTAGGTAGGACTGTCACTTTAGCTACCCTCAAGTTGAGATTCTTGAGGGTTACGAAGAACCTTTCTCTCCTATGACTATTTACACGGGACGTGTCTTAGGGTATTTGTATAACAATCTAGAAAATGAGATGGCTAGGGCTCTTTCAGTACTTACTCTTGTTAAACTTGAAAAATATCCAATACCTACCCTTTTCTAAAGAATACAACCCTTGGCCTTTCGTCTCCAGAATATAGTATGATGTACCACTTCAAGGGGCGGTTCGCAATTAGTGTAGAAGCGATGTAAAGCCGGTTTCTGCCTCTCATTGCTTCCTTTTGTGAAAGAATTCCTTGCTAAAAATAGATTTAGTCCTACTAAACTCTATCCTATGTTTTGGCGAGCGGTTACTGTATTCGATATGAAGTTCCTGGATATTGGGTTGCGGCCTCGCGCTAAGTTTTTATGTTGATTTATACCCCTATGAAGATTTTTGGGAACCAAGGGTTATAGACTATGCGCACTGAAGTGGAGTTGGCTTAGAAAATTCCCACGAATGAAGTGGTATCAAACAAACAATGGTCTTTTGCGTCTCCTCCTCATTCGAACTTCAACTTCCATATACAAACTCAATTATATTTTCTCCAAAGCAAGGTTGACGTTGAGACAAAGCGGTCTATAATTAACAAGTATACAGAATACCCTTCCCATTCGCTAAGAGTTTTTTCCCTTGAAGTGACAAATAAACTTTATGAGGATAGAGGGCTTATCCCTCCCGCTCCATCTGGTTTTTTCTTTTTTGCTAACTTTTACATCTCTAGCTTTCTGATTTTTTTCGTGGGATTACATTTATTTTATGCATGAGGTAATTACTTACCCATGTTGAACGCATTGCCTGCGGTGGAGGGTATAGACATAAGGTGGGATAGCCGCTACAAGAGTTGAAGTGAAGCGTGCTAGTGATGATGGAGAGAGATTTAACAAAGTGGCGATAGACACATAATTCGAAGACCATGTCGATCGTGAAGTTTTAGTTCTTTCGTAGCCTTTTGAAAGCGGGAACCCCGCATGCTATTTCTCAGAAGAAAAGTAAAAAGAAGGGTGGTCGCGTTCTATGAAATATATATGCAAAGTGGGTTCTAGGTCTAAGAGTATTTCAACTCCATCTTCTCCATCAGATGATTTCATACCATCCTTTGAGTCGTCTATTTCCAAAGTTACTATGCCTTACCTTCTTCCTCAGATGTCCGCTTTTCTTCAGAGTGAAATTTATTCAGGGGTGACTGATCGTGAACAGATGCTTTGTCTGGTAGGTAACCCTTTGATTGATTGCTTTCCAAGTTTTGTCTTAATGTTCCCGTCTATATTTTTTACATAATTTTTATTTTAGGCTATGTAAGTTGATTCAGTATGAAATCATCGCGAGACCTTGATGAGAACGATCAGGAAAGGGAGCTGGAGAGGCTTCATAAAGAGTTAAAGAAAACTCAATTTGAGCATCAGGAGACCCTTCAAGAGTTATTTTAGGTCATCTTGTGAAGTCCAGGAGAAGGAGACTCAGTTGTCTGAACGTGCCAAGGAGCTTGAGGATCTTCACGTAGAAATGGAAAAGCTGAAAAAGGATCATGTGTAAGGAAATTGAGGAAGCGCGCCAACAAGCGGAAGGATCATGTGTAAGGAAATTGAGGAAGCGCGCCAACAAGCGGTTGATGTGTATTCAAGGGAGTATTGTGGTACAAATCGGGCTGATTATAGTGCTTCTCACCGGTTGGCTCTGTTCCATATGATGACTCAAGCCCAACTGAAGCGTCGGGGAGTGACTGATTTTTTGTTGAAGACCGAAGACCATTTGGGTTATAGCCTTGCTCCTACTCCTTATATCCCTCTTTTGTGGGGAAATTTCCATAGATGATGATGATAACGCTTGGAGGGTTGGGATGTTCATGCTTTCAATCGTTGCGGCGACGTGGCCCCTGGAAAAGCCATCTTCTCCCTGATCCTTCGGTTGCTTTTTCTCTTCTCCACCCAGGGTTGTATCTCCTATGCTTAGACCATCAAGTTCAGTTCATCCTAACCCTCATGGTTCTAAGATGTTTTGGACCTTCATGAAGATACACTCCTTCCCTGATAGGAGCTTATTATATGGTGTTAACCAGCGACTATTAGTTTAGGTTTAGTGGTGTTTAGGTGCTTGACGAGTGGTAATTCCGGAATCTAGGTTAGGAGTTCATTTGTAGATTCGCGGAATGCTCGTAAGCGTTTTTATGGCTTTTGTATTGGAGATCCCGCTTGTTCTCGTCTTTAGTACATTCGGGATGGAGCTAGATGAAGATTAGCCACGCCTACACCGTTGGAGAAGCTAAGAGGCGAAGCCAAGCTGCCTCGAAGCTTGTGGAGTTGCATATCACCTTAGCAGTGAAGAATCTCGACAGAGGAAGAGGGATCTCGACCGAGAAAGAGCAACAGAAACTTAGAAGACATTCGGAGAAGAAAATCTCGATCGAATTCCATGATTCTCGACCGAGAAGTGAAGATCTCGATCGAGAGAAAGCAATCTCGGTCGAGAAAGTATATCCAGAAGTTTCTGCAGGCAAGATCTCGATCGAGAATTGACGTTCTCGGGCGAGATGACGGTCCCGGAATGATGTTCTTTGCAAGATTTTTAGTATTATTTTATAGGATTTCCATATCTTTTAGGATTTGTTTCAGTTATTTTATTCCTTTTGAGTTGAAGACTATATAAGTAGATAGCTTAGGGTTTGGAAAAGAGGGGGGAAATTCTAGTTTATGTTTTGGGAGCTTGCTTGGGAGAGTTCTTCATCGTTCATCATACATTGGTTCGTTTTCTACCTTCATCCATTGTTATTCATGGCTTCTATGGCCATGAGTAACTAAATCCATTGTAGTTCACTTCCAAGTTGAAACCTTTGTTCTTAGATTCGTTGTGAGAATTCAAACTCATATGTTTTGGTTTAATTTGAGGATTGTTTCATAATCTCTTGTGCTTTATATTATTATTGTTTGATCTTGATTTCATCTAGAGTGCACGCTAGGTTTAGTTATTATCATTCATATTGCTAGGACTTGACAATTCTATTTGAAAAGCCTTGACCTTTAGGTAGTGAGCATGATTTGCATAGACTATTTGCGAGTGCTTATTGTGTAGAGATTATGAACTCATGTCGAGTATCGGCTATTTTCCAATGGTATTGCATGAGCCTACTTATCTTTGATCTTTATGCTATTGTGCTTTTGAACCTTGCGATTTCCTTGGTTATTGCTTACAATAAGGGTTTCTAGGACTATTTGGACTAGTTGCTATTTACGAACAAAGAGTAGGACAACTAAATTATACAATATGAACACATGTTAGTAGAATTCGATGATCAACGATCTATCATGAACATTGTGTGGATACAAAGGAAGTGAGCTCATTCTCCCAATCATTGTTACAACAATCTCTTACTACTTTCATTGATTTAAATACGTTAGTTACAAACAACAACAAAACCCCCTCTGGTTACGTTCTAGTTGCATCATAGAAATAGACTATCACTGCCTCTCTTGGGATTCGTCCCCTACTTACCACTGTACTAGTGGAATCTGAGTTGGGACTTTACTTTGATCTTGGCGATCACGACAATCGCCTCCGTCAAAATTGGCGCCGTTGCCGGGGAGCCAGATTTATAGTTTGTTTCTATTTTATTACTAATCTTGGTGTGGATCTATCTTATGGTCCACACCCGTGCTACTGACTCAGATTTTCTTGATTTTGATCCAGAGATAGAGCGGACGCACCTGCGGTTTTTGCGAGAATCTCTAGCAACTTTAGTGACTGAATCAATGGCAAACCAAACTCAGCGAGAGCTCGCCGATCCTGATTTGGCGCAGCAACGCCTGGGGCTGACATTGCCTGCCCTAGCTGCTGGCGTTAACTTTGAGCTCAAAACAGGTTTCATAAATCTGCTGCCGCAATTTCACGGCCTGGCTGGAGAAGATCCAATCAGGCATCTGAGTGAATTCCATGATATCTGCAACTGCAGCAGACCTAGTAATGTGACTGAGGAACAGCTAAAGATGAGAGCTTCGGCTTAACGCTGAAGGACAGTGCAAGAGGCTGGTACTATCTGATCCCTACCGGCACAGTGGACACGTGGCCTAAATTGCAAAAGGCCTTCCTTGATAAATACTTTCCCACGAAGAAGGCGGTGGCTCTGAAACGAGCTATCGCTAGTTTTGAGCAAGGAGATGATGAGTCGCTCTACGACTATGTCGAGAGATTCAATAAACTATGCGCCAGCAACCCGTTTCATGGGTTTCAAGAGAAAGATCTGGTAACTCACATCTACAATGGGTTGCTAGATCATGAGAGGCGGCTGGTAGACGCTGCCTATGGGGGCAGCATAATGAACTTGACTCCCGACGGAGCCCGGACGAGGCTAAATGAGATTGCTGACGGAACACGGAGCTTCGGGAGAACCTACACGAAGAAAACGGCTAGTGCTGTTAGCTCCGGTGATGATTGGAGAAGTGCGTTCGCTGAGCTCACTACTTTGATCAAGGGGATGCAAGTTGGCAATCAGAATCAGAGGCCAGCTAGAACTTGTGGGATATGCACTGATAAGAGTCATCCTACTGACATGTGCCCACAACTACAAGATCCCACCGTCACTGAAGTGCATGCTGTAGGGGGTTACGGACCCTCTAGGCCTCGGTTCGACAACAACAACTACAATCCGAGAGGCAATGATCATCCTGGCTTCCAGTGGAGCGATCAAAATGGTGGTCAATCTCAGAACCACTACCAGAACTATCAGAATCGCGCTCCACCCCCTCCTCCGCAGAAGCAAGGGCCATCCACCGAAGATATGATCCATTCCCTAGCCAAGCACTTTACCGCGCATGTCCAGACAACTGAATCCAGCATCAAAAACCTTGAGAAGACAGTTGGACAGCTGGCGGAGTCGGTCTCGGAGATAAAAGCAACTATCTCCAAGGGTCTCCCCTCTCAAACCGGAGAGGAACCCAAGAGAGAATGTCAGCGCTATACATCTTCGGAGTGGGAAAATACTTGAAGGGAGCTCAGAAGATGAGACGATGGTGGACGGAAGATCAACAACTGAAGTCAAGCCGAGCTAGATCGAGAATACGGAAGGAATGTCCGAGTTGCTGAAGAAGAAAGGCTAAAATCACAGATCTGGGCAAAATCTCGATCGAAAGGACAGGATCTCGATCGAGAAAAGGACACCAGAAACTCAGGTGAAGATTTTTCGACAGAGAAGGTGGAATCTCGATCGAGAATGACCAATCTCGATCGAGAAGGTATGAATCTCGATCGAGATGACGGTGTGCAGAACAACAAGAGTCAAAATCTCTATCGAGAAAAGCTCATTCGATCGAGATCTGCACCAGAAACTTCTAAAACTCAGCCCGAAGACGAGTACGAGGATCGAGGCGACTTCAAGCTTCGTCAAGAGAACTATGTGAGGCCCAAATTTCCTCCTCTGTACTCCGAGAAGCCACCTGCACCATTCCCTGAAGCATTAAAGGAGACGCGCAAACCAGTAAATGACAAGGAGTTATTCGAGGCGTTTAGCAAGTGCGAGGTAAACATCCCTCTACTTAAACTCGTCAAAAGTATTCCTCGTTACGCCAAATTCTTGAAGGAGCTATGCACCATCAAGAGGAACCAAAAGCTTAAAGGAAAAGGGAAGGTGCAAGTAAGCGAGAGAGTTTCAGCTGTCTTCCAGCAAAAGATGGCAAAGAAGTATTCGAATCCAGGTATGGTTAGTATACCTTGCATAATAGGTGAGAAGAAAATTGATAGGGCCATGCTAGATCTAGGTGCTTCTATTAATGTTCTACCTTACTCTTTATATAAACTGCTTGGCCTAGGACCCCTGACTGAGACAGGGATTGTGATTCAACTTGCCGACAGATCGACAGTTTACCCGAAAGGGATAGTCGAAGATGTGTTGGTAATGGTTGATAGTCTGATATTTCCAGCTGACTTTTACGTGCTAGATATGGAACATGATAATCAAGCTGCTCCTATCCTTCTGGGTAGACCCTTCATGAAGGCAGCTAACACTAAAATTGATCTAGCAAGTGGGTCGCTCACTTTAGAGGTTGATGGGGAAGTTGTTAGTTTCAATATCTATGAAGCTATGAAGCATCCTGCGAATGATAACTCTGTTTTCTCTATTGATGTACTTGATCCTATTGTGCAAGAAACGTTTGATATGTGTGGGATTGATTCACTGAAATCTGTTATAGAGAATAGCATAAGAACTTCTGATGAGCATGATATGATTCTTACTAGTGATATACATGAGGAACTAGCACAATTAGATGCTCCAGGTACCCTTTTGGCCGGTGGGCCCTCGTTACTACATTCTCGAGCGAGAAACCGCTCCCTTATGTTATACAGGCACCCACTATTGAGCTGCAGGAACTACCTTCGCACCTGAAGTACGCTCTCCTTGGAAAAGGGAAGACTTTGCCAGTAATCATCTCCAGCGCGCTCACAGAAGTACAAGAAGAGAAGCTAGTGCAGGTTCTGAAGAACGACGTTACAGTATTGGATGGACCATTGCTGATATCAAGGGAATAAGCCCCGCGACCTGCATGCATAGGATCTTACTTGAGGAAGGAGCTAAACCAAGCCGACAACCCCAGCGACGATTGAATCCTCCAATGATGGAGGTTGTAAAGAAAGAAGTGTTGAAGTTGCTTTCCGCTGATATGATCTACCCAATTTCTGATAGCAAGTGGGTCAGCCCGACTCAAGTCATCAAGAAGAAGGGAGGGATCACTGTCGTGGAGAATGAAGCCGGTGAGCACCGGAAGTTGCAGCTGCATGAGTTGGAAGAGATACGCCGAGAAGCGTACGAGAACGCGATGATCTATAAGGAGAAAACCAAAGCGTGGCATGACAAGCACATTCTGCGCAAGGAATTCAAGGTGGGGGACAAGGTCCTCCTTTACAATTCGCTTCTTCAACTCTTTCCGGGCAAGCTGCGATCTAGATGGAGCGGGCCTTACATTATTGCCCGAGTCTTTCCTCATGGAGCGGTAGAGCTCTTCGACAAAGACGACCACAACACTTTCAAGGTCAATGGCCAAAGGTTAAAACTTACTATAGCGGTTTCTCCAACGAAGTGGTAGAGGACATGGCTCTCAAGGAGCCAGAGACGGTCACCTAGAAGTGGACCGCGTCGAGCCACGACGATAACTAAGGCGCTGATCGGTAGGCAACCCAAGGGAGTACTACTAAGGAAGCATCGTATGACGGCCGGTAGGAGGAGGAAGATGATGAGGACGACGACAACGAGGGTAGCGACAGCGGCGACGAGTCGTGATTGTGAGTTTTCTTGCTCTTCCCTATTCATTTATGCCTCTTTTGCTGCATTGAGGACATTGCGCAAATCAAGTGTGGGGGAGAGTAGATTGCTTGCATATTTATATTGTATAGTCGTTTGCGTGTTTTAGTCGTCTTTTGAGTATGCATTTTAGGGAGTTGATGTCTTGTTTGCTAAGGAGATGATATCCCTTTCTATTTCGCCCTGTTTTTGCTATGTGAAATAGTAAGTGTTTTGTAATTTTGTTGTGAACTTGTTATTATGCGGTTGTGTTCATGTACTTTTGTTGTTTTCTGATACTTTTGTGGTTTTGGACTATGCATCAATGAAATTATAAATACAGAAGGAACTTTATATAAGATCTTCTTTACAATTGTGCTAAAATTGCTCAATTATACGATACGTGAATGGTTAACTACTTGCTCGGTGCCTTTAAGGAGGCGCTTGAGGATGTTTTGGAAGGTGACCTTCGCGGTGCTTCTTGTTTCCTAATTTTTTTCAAAGGTAGATTTTTAGTGGGAGATCAGGTAATCTCATGTAAGACTTCCATCGCAAATATTACCTAGTCTACGTCTTTGATTTCACCCCCAAGTTAAGTTCCTGATGTGGCCCCTTTGTTTGTGATTTTTCTGCAAATGGAAAAAATGTTCCTTCTATTTTTAGGCCTTTGCGTTATTTCATAGAGCCATTCGTGAATCGCTATATTTTTATTTTACTTGTTTCCCCCCCAACTGCTTGGTTTTGGGAGGGAAAAAAACTGGATCTTTCCTAAAAAAAATCATGTAAAAGAGTTCCATTTCAGTTTGCTACATGATGTGTTACCTAATCGCGTTACGTTACTTATTGTGTCCGGGTTGTCTTGCCTTGGACGCGTTTCTTATGAATGATTTGGACTATCTTATTTGTAGTTCCTACATGATTACGCAATTTTAGCAATATATCTCAATTCTTCTCAAACTAGGGTTCGAGCCTTACCTTTTGTGGCATGCTACACTATGGTGATCCTTTTCTAAGGCTTTTTTGTTTTTCTACTTCGATTTGAAGGCTTACGGTGTCAATGCTCCTTGGTCACAAAGGATGACTTGGCGTTGCTCTAGTTTGAAGGAGGCCTACACAACTTTTTGATTATTGCTCTGCGTAACAAATGATTTTATTCTGAAATAAATTAGCAAACTTATGAGTGATTTATTTTAATATAAAACATCACTTTCTAAACAACTTTGTGGATGGTTTGTACATTGCTTTGTGACTGGATGGTTATGTCACTATATTATGACTTTTTAAGCAAAGCACCTTATTCTTCCTCCTGAGGCAAGTACTTATTAATAAACCATATACTAGGTATATTATAGAGTGTACAAGGGTTGGGATATCAAGCGTACCTGAGGCGAGTAGACTTTTTAAGGGTAGTACCTTTCCATGCACATCACGTTTCATGAGTTCACAATGCGGTTTCTGGGACATTTTTTTAGTCGGTATGTTCCTGTGCGACTTTGTTATCTATGATATAAGCCCTTCCCCATTTGGATATAACTTTGTCCCCTCTATTTTTCGGAGTACTAGATCACCTTTCACAAAACTCCTGACCTTGACTGATTTGTTGCAGTATTTTGCAACTCATGCTTTATAGTTTGAGGAGCGGATAGCTACCATCACTCTTATTTCTTCGTGTAGTTGAAGTTCGAGCTGCATCTTTTCTTCATTGGTCATGCTACTGAAATGGATTATTTGGTCCTTTGGGAATAAGTGCTTAACAGAGACTACGACCTCGATGCTGTAAGCCAAGGTGAAAGGTGTTTGTTCCAATGCCTTTTCTCTAGTGGTTCTGCTAGCCCATAACAATAGGGGGAGTAGCTCAAGCCAACACCTGCGAGTTCCAACCAATCGTTTCTTCATATCTGTTAGGATGGTTTTGTTTGCAGCCTCTACTTGGCCGTCACAGTGTGGATGAGACACGGGAGAAATTTTTAGGTGGATGCCTAAGTCATTGCACCATTGAACTAGTTTTCTAGCATTGAATTATGGTCTTTTGTCTTTGACAATCACTTTAGGCAGCTTGTATTGGCATATGACATTTTCCCAGAGGAATTTTTCATGACCGCGACGGTTGTGCTCGCTAGTGGGACTTCTTTGATCCATTTCATGAAATAGTCGAAGGCTACGATGGTGAATTCTAGTTGACCTAGTGATTTGGGTTAGATGGGTCCTAAAAGATCCAGGACCCACATCGTGAAAGGGCATGGTCCTGCTTTTATTTGCATTTCTACTCTGGGTTGGTGAGAAGATGGTGCATATATGATAAGCGGTTGCACTCTTGTCGATCGTATTCGCTAGGAATAACAAATAAAAGTGTCGATTATGCCAACAAGGCGAGACGGAGTGTCTTGCCTCTTTTAAAGAGTCCTAACTTGACACTAACTTATATTATTAGAATATAGTGGAAGTAGGGGTTGAATCCACAGAGAGGATTAAGTTCACGTTAATCCACGAGACCAAATGAGGGGGGTTTTAACGTAACTAATTTCTAAGTGAACAAAGTAATCAGTAATGAAAAAGATGATTTAACTTATAGATGGAAGGTGCTTAGTTAGACACTATCCATTCGACATTTGCTAGTTGATCATAGAACTTCTATTTAACCATTAAGCATATCATTATGTTCCTACTTGTATCATTAAGAAACTAAAACCTCAAACCAAACATAATAGTCCTTTACTTATAATTAACCATAGTGAACGCTAGTGATTCAAAGTATGGAAAGCATTAAGCGAAAAGTATTAGGACATAGGAATAAGCGACAAGCATATATACCAATTCTCTACACAATTTCCTAGTTCAAACCGAATCTAGGATCTTATTATAGCTTCAAAAGAATAGACCTAGACAAACGGATCGTTCTATCCTAGCAATGGAATTCAAGTCACATAAACCTAATTGGGAAAATTAGGGCATAATGTAATTCAAACCCTAATCATGCAAATCCAATAGAAAAAACAACATCTAGACAAGTTAAGGGAAAGAAGAAATCAAAACTACATCCAAATTATCAAATTCAAGGTACAACTAAGCATTGGATTCTTAGTTCATGGTAGATTTAACCACAAAACAAAAATTAAGCAAACTAGGGTTTATCTCCATTTAAGCGTAAACTTCAAACGTAAAATCTGTAGAGAAGAGACAACCAGCCTAAACACATAAAACCCAATGAGAGCTAACTAGGGAGAGATTCATTTTTCTTTCCCTTTTATACTCAACTTAACCCTAAAAACCAAATCCTAAAAAAGTCTAATTAATTAAATAATAAAATGCAGGCCAACTTTGCACGCTGACCGACAAGTGCCGACAACTATAGGCGGTTGCTGATCTTTCTTCTGTTAAAATGTTGTATTCAAAGGGCGGCAGGTACTGGTCTGACATAGGCCGCCGCAGGCATTGATGTTGGTTCCTCTAATCTTCACTTCTCTTTATGTCTTCGAACTTGGTCTCCATTTGTCTTCTTCAAAGTCTTCTAGAAGTCTCTTCCTTACTTGATTTCACATACTACATATAAACTTAACAATGTTTCCAAATATGCATCAATGTACCTCATAACTTACAGAAATGACGTCTAATTCTTGCACTTTAGACGCGTCGTAACTGTGTCTATTAAACATCCCCACACTTGAACTTCTGCTTGTCCCGAGTGGAATAGAAATACCACATAACTCCAAATAGCTCATACAAAAATACCAAGCGTCGGTGTGTCCTCAAGAATAAGAACATCTGATGCTCCTTACTACCTAACTCCACTAATAAACCACTATTCATGTAAAGAACACTTCTATCATCATCACTACTCATCAAACCTTATCACAATCAACCACCAATCCTTAGGAAAAATCTACATAAACAACAGTATGCATCAACCACCATGAGAATAAAAATCTAACCTAGACTACCCAAAACATCATGAACAGTACACCAAAAATACCATAAAAGTTATGAACCTCTCCTTCCTCGCACTTCAACACCACCATGTCCTAGATATGAAATAACTTCCTCAACCACAACAAAAAGAATAGAACTAGACTAACCTCCTTCCACAAGCTTGAGATGAAACCAAGCTCATGGATACTAAACCTTATCGCTCTGAGTGAGAAGCTACTGGAAAACACTCCTATACTTCGTACACTTATGTCTCCGTGCCAGGTAAGAATAGAACATCCTAAGACGCTCAAATTCTTTTCACTCCAATTCGTGCTTAGGAGCCATTTCCGGTTTTTGCCTAACACTCTCATAAATGTGCTCACCAATCCTCACTATCACTATAAATCTTGTTTATGACAGGCCTATTGCCCGTCAAATTACCTGCTTATTGCCTGAGCCACCCTTTCGGGGTTTCAACTCATCACAGGATTTGATTTTGGCTTTTTTTTAATCTTTATGCTCTTTTAATTTTTTCTTTCAAAAATGATAGGTAGGTATCTCCTTCCATCCCCACACTTAAAATATGCATTATCATAATGTATGGACTTCATGTATATGGGAAAGAAGAAAATACCCGGGAAGAATGGTAAAACTCTTATAAGAAGGAACTTAGGAACTCTCCGCGTTGTCTTCAATTCATGGTTATGGTTGTCATGGTTGTTGAAAGTGGTCATGTGATTGCAAGTTATTGTTGGAGAAGAGACGACTCCGACACGATAAAATGTAAGCAAACACATGGGTGGTGGTAGTCGAAAAAAGGATCATTAGACGAGTCATTGAATGAAGAACAGTTGTCCTTGAGTAGTGTTGGACAACTAGGGGACTCTCAATCCTTCATGATGGTAATCGGTGGTGGAGACCTCACAATCACTAAAAACTCACATCTCTACATTCTATTTTTGACTTCAAGAGGGATCCCCTTTAAATTTTTACTCTAGCATCTCTTTCTTTTATTCTATCACACCCTTGATTCTTTTAGCTCACAGATACACTCGTGTTTCTCTCTTTTCTTAATATTCATTTCTTTTACTCTCAAATTCTTGTAAAAATGCTCTATTCTTTTTCTCACGAAATCTCACATTGTCACTCAATTTTCAAAACAAAGTTCAAGAGAGTAGGAATTACACATTTGGAGCGCATGGAGAATGGTGGACACTGATGAATACCTACAGAAAACACCAAAAAGTTGGGGCGGCCAGCGAAATATGGGCGGTGGTCGCTGCAGAGTTTTTAGTTTTGAAGGTGGAAAATGTACAAGCATCGGCGGGTGCCCAAAATCAGCGGTGGGCCCCGACAAGTGTACGTTTTCACACCCCACAAAAATTTTAGCGCAAGAACTCAACCGAAAAATGTTAAAAAGAAACCTAAACTATCTATTTGCGAAAATGGGAAAAATAACAGCACATGCGACAGGTTGCCTCTCGAGAAGCACCTTGTTTAACATCATGGCTCAACGTCATTCAAGCTTAATGTGGCATATGGGTACCTCCAATTCAAATTCTTCAACCACATCCCTGGAGAACCCTTCATAGTATTTCCTCACTCGTTGCCCATTAACCTTTGAAAACGGTGTGGGTCACTTCTTCATATAGGTCAATAACACCATGAGGGTAGACCTTGGCAACAATATATGGTCACATCCATCGGGATCTCAACTTCCCTGGGAAGAACTTGAGCCAATAGGAAAATAATAGGACCTTGTCCCCTTGTTTGAAACTCTTCCTCAAGATGTTCCGGTCATGCAATGCTTTAGTTTTTTCTTTGTAGTGCAAGGCATTATCGTAGGCTTCAAGCCTAGCTTCATCCAATTTGCTCAATTGGAGTTTCCTATACTCCCTATTTTTGTCAAGATTCATATTACACTTCCGGACAGCCCAATAAGCTCTATACTCCAACTCTTCCGGGAAATTAAAAGCTCTTCCAAACACTAATCAATATGGTGACATACTGATATGGGTTTTGAAAGCTGTCATATATGCCCAAAGAGCATCATCTATCTACTACTCCAATCTTTTATGCTGGGTGAAACTGTCTTCTCTAGGATTGCCCTAATCTCTGTATTTGACACCTTTGTCATGCCATCCGTTTGGGGGTAATATGCCAAAGAGATACGCTGTGTAACATAATACTACTTCAAAAGTGCAAACTATCATATTATTGCAAAAATATGTCCCTCTATCACTAACTATTGCCTTTAGAATCCCAAATCTAAAAAATATGCGGGATTTCAAGAAAATCTACCACTACTTTGACTTCATCAGTACGAGTGGCCTTACCTTGACCCACTTGAACACATAGTCCATGCGAGCAAGATATATATATATATATATTATGTATGAAGTTAGGGAAAGGACCCATGAAATCAATGCCCCAAACAAAAAAATCTCGCAAAAGATCATTGGTGATTGTTCATGTTCTCCACCCTTTGGCATTTGTCACATGATTTGCAAAAATCATTCACATCGGTAAAGAGGGTCGGCCACCAAAATCCAGCTTCTATCACTTTCCTAGCCATGCTCTTGGGTCAAAAGTGACCTCCACAACCACCGTCATGGAAAAAGCCAAGTATAGATGATACCTCGTTCTCTCCAATGCACCGTCAAACAACTTTTTCAGATCCAAGTTTCCATAAATAAGGGTCATCCCACACAAAATTTTTTGCTTGGTTGCACAATCTTTCCTTCACATCCCTATACAATGTATGGGGGAAGTCACCCATGGTGAGATAGTTCACCAAATCAGCGTACCATGTCTTGATATGGTGAAGATGCAAGAGATACTCATCAGGAAATGTAGTGTGGCTCTGCATCTGGGGGACACTCTCCTCATGGACAAGTATACTAAGGTGGTCAGGTAAAAGAGTTTTAACACCTTTCTTGTCCTTTATCTCAACATGAAACTCACTTAGGAGGAAAATATACTAAATCAATCTAGGTTTGGCGTCATTCTATGTCATCAAGTAACGAAGGGCTGCGTGGTCAGTGTAGATGATCACCTTAGTACATAAAAGGTATTGGCGAAACTTTTCTTGTGCAAAGACCACAACCAAAAACTCCTTCTTTTTCTTAGTGTAATTTATTTGGGCGTTATTCAGCGTAGTAGAAGCATACTAAATGATATAAGAGGCGTTTTCCTACATCTCGCACAGGACCGCCCCTACCTCGTAATCACTCGCGTCACACATGAGCACAAAGGGATTGATCTAGTCAGGAGCTTGGATAATAGGTGCACTTGTAAGGCTCTCCTTCAAATCATCGAAAGAAGCATTACATGAATCATTGAAATTGAATCCAATGTCCTTTTTTAATAACTCACATAAGGGTGAGGAGACATTGGAAAAATCCTTAGTAAACCTATGGTAGAATCGCTCATGGCCTAGAAAGGAATGCACTTCTTGCACGTTATTAGGATGGGGTAAAGTTCGGATCACATCGACCCTTACCTTATCGACCTCAATTCCGTTAGCAGAAACTATGTGTCCTAACACAATGCCTTGATCAACCATTAAATGACATTTTCCAGGTTCAAGCAAAGGTTTGTTTCCACGCACCTTGCACGAACCAAAGATAGGTGATCGAGTCATGAGTCAAAATCATCTCCATGCGTGGTGAAATCATCCATGAACACCTCTATAAAGTTCTCTTGAGAAGATGCTCACCATACACCGATGGAACATACCTTAGCATTGCATAACCTAAATGGCATACAAAGATAGGAAAAAGTGCCAAATAGACATGTGAAAGTCATTTTGCCTTGATCCTCGGGGTTAAGGGATATTTGGAAATAGCCGGAGTACCCTTTTAGGAAACATTAATAGACGCGCCTTGCTAGTCTCTCTAGTACCTGATCAATTAATGGAAGGGGGGAATGATCATTTCCTGTTACCATATTCAGATTACGGTAATCTATGCATACTCGGTATCCGGTAAGGGGTCGAGTAATGACTTTATCTCCATTAGGATTTTCCACTGTGTTGATTCCTACCTCCTTAGGCACCACCTGCATCGGATTGACCCACTTGCTATTGGAGATAGTGTAAATCATTCCCGGCTTGCAGGAGTTTAAGTACCTCCTTTTTTACCACCTCCATCATGGGTGGATTCAGGTGCCTTTGAGGTTACCTAACCAGTTTCTCCCTCACTTTCTAGCAAAATGTGGTGAGTACAAGTAGTAGGGATAATTTCCTTGATATCAACAGTTGTCCATCCTTTAGCGGACTTGTGCTCCTTGAGCACATTGAATAACCTTCCTCTTGCTCTTGGGTGATCGTACTTGAAATAATGACTGGTAAGGTCTCATTTTCACCCAAGAAAACATATTTAAGATGATCTGGAAGGGTTTTCATTCAACCACTGGAGCTTGCACAATTGATGGCAAAAGCTTCTCACTTGGAAAAGTTTGTTGTATCACATTCTTACCCTTTAAGTGGTAAGGAGGTTGATACTTGTTACTAACCTCATAAATCATCTTCTCATGACTTGATAGAGAAAATCTAGACTAGTATCTATGGTAAGAGATTGTGGCTCAACTACTCTATCATCATCAAAAGTGTCATGAAATACAAGCTCTATCAAGTGTAGTGCAAAAATTGCTCCCCATAAGGATGCTTCGTTGCCTCATAAATACTGATGTGAAAAGTATTCCCATCAATTCCTAATGTAAGGGAACCTGTGGCAACATTAATTATGGTGCATGCAATTTTTTAGGAATGGTCTATCTAACAGAAATAAGGACTGAATTTTATCATGCTGCAACTCATAGAAATCAGCCGGAAAGACAAGTTCAACTACATTTACTAACATCTTCAACTACCCCTAATGGCCTCACACAAGAATGATCAACTAGCTGGATGGAAATATGTGAATCAGCTAAGGGTCCTAGCTTTAGAGTCTCATCTAAAGAAGCAGACATAACATTTATAGATTCACCCGAGTCAAGCATGGATTTCCCTATTTTAGATCCTCCTATAGAGATAGGGATAGTGAATATACCTGGACCCCACACTTCTTCAGTATACGGCTTTGGAATGTTGCGGAGACTTGCTCGTTCACCTTCACTTTCCTTTTTCTATTTCCACTTTTATCCTTTGATTGGTGCACATTTTCTTTATGAATTTGGCAAAACGCGTCACCGCTTTGATAAGATCAAAAAGAGGGATGTTCACTTCACATTTCTGAATGTCTCAAAGATATCTTTCTCGTTCTTCAATGCACTAGTACGGTTAAGAGTTGATGGAAATGGGGCCACGGGTTTTGTACTTATCGAGCACATTCTCTTCATTCTTGTCTTTATTTTCTTCTTGTCTCAAATCTGGATTTCAGCGGGCTTCGGTGATATTTAGGCGGTGGTTGTTGAGGTGTATATTGCTCAACATTTCCGACTATTCATTTTTGGCAGGCGCCAATAGACGTTCTGTCATTCCTTTAAATTACACACAATCACCTTAGGATTTCTGCGATTGCGTGGTGAAGCTTCTTTTTCGAAAGAGTTTCAGTGGGTGCCGCTCGGATCTCAGCATGCACCGATATTTCGTAGGCGGGCGCCGCTATCTCTGCTTTTATTTTCCTCCTCTTCTTTTTCATCTAGCTCAATATCCTCCTTACTTACTAGACTTCTTCTTCTTTGAAGAGAGACAATGTTAATCCACGATACCAAATGAGGGCGGTTTTAACGTTACTAATTTCTAAGTGAACAAAGAAATCAGTAATGAAAAAGATGATTTAACTTATAGATGGAAGGTGCTTAGTTAGACACTATCCATTCCACATTGGTTAGTATCATTATGTTCCTACTTGTATCATTAAGAACCTAGAACCTCAAACCAATTATAATAGTCCTTTCCTCATAATTAACCATAGTGAACGCTAGTGATTCAAATTATGGAAAGCATTAAGCGAAAAGTATTGGGATGTAGGCATAAGCAACTAGCCTATATACCAATTCTCTACACAATTTCCTAATTCAAACCAAATCTAGGATCTTATTATAGCTTCAAAGTAATATACCTAGACAAACGGATTGTTCTATCCTAGCAATGGAATTCAAGTCACATAAACCTAATTGGGAAAATTAGGACACAATGTAATTCAAACCCCAATCATGCAAATCCAAGAGAGAAAAAACATCTAGATAAGTTAAGGGAAAGAAGAACTCAAAACTACATCTAAATGATCAACTTCAAGGTACAACTAAACATTGGATTCTTAGTTCATGGTAGATTTAACCACAAAACAAAAATTAAGCAAACTAGGGCTTATCTCCATTCAAGCGTAAATTTCAAACGTAAAATCTGTAGAGAAGAGAGAACCATCCTAAAAACCTAATAAAATCCAATGAGAGCTAACTAGGGAGAGATTCATTTTTCTTTCCCTTTTATACTCAACTTAGCCTAAAAAATCAAATCCTAAAAAGTCTAATTAATTAAATAATAAAATGCAGGCCAACTTGGCACGCTGTTCGACAAGTGCCGATAGCTACAGGCGGGTTCTTATCTTTCTTCTGTCGAAATGTTGTATTCGCAGGGCGGCAAGTGCTGGTCTGACATAAGCGGCCGCCGACAATGATGTTGGTTCCTCTGATCTTCACTTCTTGTCTTCGAACTTGGTCTCCATTTGTCTTCTTCAAAGTATTCTAAAAGTCTCTTCCTTACTTGATTTCACGTACTTGATATAAACTTACCAATGTTTCCAAATATGCATCAATGAACCTTATAACTTACCGATATGATGTCTAATTCTTGCAAATTAGACGCGTTGTAACCGTGTCTATCAAACATCCCCACACTTGAACTTCTGCTCGTCCTGAGTGGAATAGAAATACCAAATAACTCCAAATAACTCATATAAAAATACCAAGCGTCAATCCGTCCTCAAGAATAAGAACATCTGAGGCTCCTTACTACCTAACTCCACTAATAAACCTCAATTTATGTAAAGCACACTACTATCATCACCACTACTCATAAAACCTTATCACAATCAACCACCAATCCTTAGGAAAAATCTACATAACTCAACCAAAACAATATGCATCAGACACCATGAGAACAAAAATATAACCTAGACTACCAAAACATCATTAAAAGTACACCAAATATACCGTAAAAGTTATGAACCTCTCCTTCCTCACACTTCAACACCACCATGTCCTAGAAATGAAATAAGTTCCCCAACCACAACAAAACGAATAGAACTAGACTAACCTCCTTCCACTGGCTTGAGATGAAACCAAGCTCATGGATACTACACCTTATCGCTTTGAGTGAGAAGCTAATCGAAAAAACTCCTATACTCCATACACTTATGTCTTCGTGCCAGGTAAGAATTGAACATCCTAAGACGCTCAAATTCTTTTGACTCCAATTCGTGCTTAGGAGCCCTTTTCGGTTTTCGCCTAACACTCTCATAAATGTGCTCACCAATTCTCACTATCACTATGAATCTTGTTTATGACAGGCCTATTGCCCGTCAGATTACATGATTATTGCATGAGCCGCCCTTTCGGGGTTTCAACTCATCACAAGATTTGATTTTGGCTTTTTTCAATCTTTATGCTCTTTTTATTTTTTATAAAAATGATAGGTATGTATCTCCTTCCATCTCCACACTTAAAATATGCATTGTCCTCAATGTATGGACTTCATTTATATGGGAAAGAATAAAAATACACGGGAAGAATGGTAGAACTCTTGTAAGAAGGAACTTAGGAACTCTCCGAGTGGTCTTCAATTCATGGTTATGGTAGTCATGGTTGTTGAAAGTGGTCATGTGATTGCAAGTGATTGACGGATAAGTGACGACTTTGGCACGATAGAATGTAAGAAAACACATGGGTGGTGGTAGTCGAAAAATGGATCATTAGACGAGTCATTGAATGAAGATCAGTTGTCCTTGAGTAGTGTTGGACAACTAGGGGACTCTCAAGCCTTCATGATGGTAATCAGTGGTGGAGACGTCACAATCACTAAAAATCACATCTCTACACTCCCTTTTTGACTTCAAGGGGGATCCCCTTTTAATTTTTACTCTAGCATCTCTTTCTTTTGTTCTGTCACTCCCTTGATTCTTTCAGCTCACAGATACACTCGTGTTTCTCTCTTTTCTTAACATTAATTTCTTTTACTCTCGAATTCTTGTAAAAACGCTCTATTCTTTTTCTCACAAAACCTCACATTGCCACTCTGTTTTCAAAAAGAAGTTCAAGACAGTAGGAATTACACATTTGGAGCACATGGAGAATGGAGGACACTGATGAATACCTGCAGAAAACACCAAAAGTTGGGGCAGCCACTGAAATATGGGCGGCGGTCGCTGCCGAGTTTTTAGTTTTGAAGGTGGAAAATGTACATGCATTGGCGGGCGCCGAAAATCAGCGGTGGGCCCTGACAAGTGTGTGTTTTCACACCCCACAAAATTTTTAGCGCAAGAACTCAACCAAAAAAATGGTAAAAATAAACCTAATCTATCTATTTGCGAAAATGGGAAAAAACAAACGCACATGCGACATGTTGCCTCTCGAGATGAGCCTTGTTTAACATCAGTGCTCAACGTCATTCAAGCTTAATGTGGAATATGGGTACCTCCAAGTCAAATTCTTCAACCACATCCTTGGAGAACCCTTCATAGTATTTTTTCACTCGTTGCCCATTAACTTTGGAAACGGTGTGGGTCACTTCTTCATATAGGTCATTAGCACCATGAGGGTAGACCTTGGAAACGGTATATGGTCACATCCATCGGGATCTCAACTTCCCTGGGAACAACTTGATCCAAGAGGAAAATAATAGGACCTTGTCCCCTTGTTTGAAACTCTTCCTCAAGATATTCAGATTATGCCATGTTTTAGTTTTTTCATTGTAGTGCAAGGCATTATCGTTGTCTTCACACCTAGCTTTTTCCAATTCTCTCAATTGGAGTTTCCTATACTCCCCATTTTTATCAAGATTCATATTACACTTCCGGATAGCCCAATAAGCTCTATACTCCAACTCTTCCGGGAAAGGAAAAGCTCTTCCAAACACAAATCAATATGGTGACATACCGATAGGGGTTTTGAAAGCTATCATATATGCCCAAAGAGCATCATCTAATCTAATGCTCCAATCTTTTATGTTGGGTGAAACTGTCTTCTATAGAATGGCCTTAATCTCTCTATTTGACACCTCTGTCATGCCATCCGTCTGGGGGTGATATGCCAAAGAGATACGTTGCGTAGCATATTACTACTTAAAAAGTGCAACTATTGCCTTATTGTAAAAATATGTCCCTCTGACACTAAATATTACCTTTGAATCCCAAATCTATAAAATATGCGAGATTTCAAGAAATCTACCACTACTTTGACTTCATCAGTACGGGTGGCTTAGCCTCGACCCACTTGAACACATAGTCCACTTCGAGCAAGATATATATATTATGTATGAAGTTATGGAAAGGACCCATGAAATCAATGCCCCAAACAAACAAAATCTCGCAAAAGATCATTGGTGATTGTTTCATCTCATGTCGATAGTTCATGTTCCCCACCCTTTCGCATTTGTTTGCAAAAATCATTTGCATCGCTATAGAGGGTCGGCCACCAAAATCCATCTTCTATCACTTTCCTAGCCATGCGCTTGGGTCCAAAGTGACCTCTACAAGCACCGTCATGGAAAAAGCCAAGTATAGACGATACCTCGTTCTCTCCAATGCACCGTCAGACAACTTGGTCAGCTCCAAGTTTCCATAAATAAGGGCCATCCACACGAAATGTTTTGCTTGGTTGAGAAATCTTTCCTTCACAACCCTATAGAATGTAGAGGGGAAGTCACCCATGGTGAGATAGTTCACCAAATCAGCATACCATGACTTGATATGCTAAATATGCAAAAGATACTCATCAGGAAATGTAGTGTGGCTCTGCATCCGGGGACATTCTCCTCATGGAAAAGTCTACTAAGGTGGTCAGGTACAAGATTTTTAACACCTTTATTGTCCTTGATCTCAACATGAATCTTACTTAGGAGGAGAATCTACCAAATCAATCAAGGTTTGGCGTCATTCTATGTCATCAAGTAACAAAGGGATGCGTGGTCAGTGTAGATAATCACCTTAGTACCTAAAAGGTATTGGTGAAACTTTTCTTGTGCAAATACCACAGCCAAGAACTCTTTCTTTGTTGTAGTGCAATTTCTTTGGGTGTCATTCAACGTAGTAGAAGCATACTAAATAATATGGAGGCACGTTTCTCCTTCTGGCCCAGGACCGCCCCTACCTCGTAATCACTCGCGTCACACATGAGCTCAAAGGGATTGATCCAGTCAGGAGCTTGGATAATAGGTGCACTTGTAAGGCTCTCCTTCAAATCATTGAAAGAAACATTACATGAATCATTGAAATCGAATCCAATGTCCTTTTTTAATAACTCACATAAGTGTGAGGAGATTTTGGAAAAATCCTTAGTAAACCTATGGTAGAATCGCTCATGGCCTAGAAAGGAATGCACTTCTTGCACGTTATTAGGATGGGGTAAAGTTCGGATCACATCGACCCTTACCTTATCGACCTCAATTCCGTTAGCAGAAACTATGTGTCCTAACACAATGCCTTGATCAACCATTAAATGACATTTTTCCAGGTTCAAGCAAAGGTTTGTTTCCACGCACCTTGCACGAACCAAAGATAGGTGATCGAGTCATGAGTCAAAATCATCTCCATGCGTGGTGAAATCATCCATGAACACCCTATAAAATTCTCTATATACTTTGAGAAGATGCTCACCATACACCGATGGAACGTACCTTGGGTGTTGCATAACCTAAATGGCATGCAAAGATAAGCAAAAGTGACAAATGGACATGTGAAAGTCGTCTTGCCTTGATCCTCGGGTTTAATGACTATTTGGAAATAGTTGGAGTACCCTTTTAGGAAACAATATTATACGCGTCTTTCTAGTCTCTATAGTGTCTGATCAATTAATGGAAGGGGGAATGATCCTTCTTGTTACCATATTCATATTACGGTAATCTATGCATACTCGGTATCTGGTAAGGGGTCGATTAGCGACTTTATCTCCATTAGGATTTTCCACTCTTTGGATTCCTCCCTCCTTAGGCACCACCTACATCAGACTGACCCACTTGCTATTGGAGATAGTGTAAATCATTCCGTCTTACAGGAGTTTAAGTACCTCCATTTTTACCACCTCCATCATGGGTGGATTCAGGTTCCTTTGAGGTTTCCTAACCGGTTTCTCCTCACTTTCTAGAAAAATACGGTAAGTACAAGTAGTAGAGATAATTCCCTTGATATCAACAGTTGTCCATCCTTTAGCGGACTTGTGCTCCTTGAGCACATTGACTAACCTTCCCTCTTCCTCTTGGGTGCTGTTACTTGAAATAATGACTGGTAAGGTCTCATTCTCACCCAATAACACATATTTAAGATGATCTGGAAGGGTCTTCATTCAACCACTGGAGCTTGCACAATTGATGGAAAAACTTCTCACTTGGAAAAGTTAGTGGTATCACTAGTCTATCATCATCAAATGTGTCCTGAACTACAAGCTCTATCAAGTCTAGTGCATATGCAAATTGCACCCCAGAAGGATGCTTCATAGCCTTATAAATATTGATGTGAAAAGTATTCCCATCAATTCCTAACGTAAGGGAACCTGTGGCAACATTAATTATGACGCGTGCAGTTTTTAGGAATGGTCTATCTAACTAAATAAGGAATGAATTTTATCATGATGCATAGTGAACACATAGAAATCAGCTGGAAAGACAAGTTCAACTTCATTTACTAAGACATATTCAACTACCCTTGGGCCTCACAGAAGAATGATCAGCTAGCTGAATGGAAATATGTGAATCGACTAAGGTCCTAGATTTAGAGTCTCATCTAAATAAGCAGGCATAACATTTATAGATTCGCCCAAGTCAAGCATGGATTTCCCTATTTTAGATCCTCTTATATAGATAGGGATAGTGAACATACCTGGACCCCCATACCTCTTCAGTATACGGCTTTGGCATGTTGCGAAGACTTGCTCGTTCACCTTCACTTTGTTTTTGCTATTTCCACTCTTATCCTTTGGTTGATGCACATTTGCTTTATGAATTTGGCATAACGTGTCACCTCTTTGATAAGATCAAAAAGAGGGATGTTCACTTCACATTTCTGAATGTCTCAAAGATATCTTTCTCGTTCTTCAATGCACTAGTACGGTTAAGAGCTTATGGAATGGGGCCACGGTTTGTACTTATCGAGCACATTCTCTTCATTCTTGTCTTTATTTTCTTCTTATCTCAAATCAGGAGTTTAACGAGCACCGATGTTATTTAGGCGGTGGTTGTTGAGGTCTCTATTGCTCAACATTTCAGACTATTCATTTTTGGCGGGCGCCGATAGACGTTTTGTCACTTCCTTTGAATTCCTCACAATCACCTTTAGGATTTATACGATCGCGTGGCGAAGCTTCTTTTTTGAGAGAATTTCAGTGGGTGCCGCTCGGATCTCAGTTGGCACCGATATTTTGTAGACGGGTGCCGCTATCTCTACTTTTATTTTTCTCCTCTTCTATTTCATCTAGCTCAATATCCTCCTTGCTTACTAGATTTCTTCTTCTTCGAAGAGAGACAATGTTAACACCAAGATTCATTCCATTAGTTGGGCTTCCAATCAATGCTCTTACATTTCCCAACTTGTAAACATTGCAACGCTCTTTTCTAGATTTCCCCTTCACTCATATAACTCCGTTGTTTTGTAAAGGGAATATCGCATCTCTCCCAAGAAAAGGTTTCCTCGTTGACGAGATTGTAGAATACCACTCAATGGATTATCGAGTTAGGAGGGTTGGAAACAAACATAGGCGAATTTCCAATTGGACTCACATTGTAGCTCTCGCACCCCTGGTTGGTTGTGATGTGTCGCGCTCCATTTTATTACGAAGAACTTCCTCCTTCAGGATCTCTACTTGATATTGTTTAACTTTAACGATTTGACTCACATCTTCCGACTCTTTCAAGTTGAATTGCCTAGAATCCTCTGCCAAATGTGTAATGATTTTCATATCTTCTCCATGAGTCTTCATCAAGATGTTTTCTCCACAAGCTAAATTTATCAATCGTAGAACCTCTTCTTGATGTCCATCATGAAGATATAGAATCAACTCATGTCCTTCATAGCCGTGGAATGGGCATCTGTATAAAAGCCTCTTGGATCGCTCAAAGAGTTGTAGAGCGGTTCCTTTTCCTTATGCTCAATGTTGCAGATCATTTTCTTTAAAACGCTCGACTTAGTCACAGGGAAGTACTTCTCCAGGAAGAGCTTCTTCAGTGCCACCCATGTAGTAACACTTTTTGGCAGAATGGTGCGGTACCAATCTTTTTCTCTCACTTTCAATGAAAAAGAGAAGAGCCTCAACATCATTTGATTTAATGGCACACCATGTAGTTATTTGACCGTCCAAAACTCTAAGTACTCATCCAAGTGTTGGATAGGACTCTCTTGGAATGTGCTGCTAAACTTCGGGAGTAATCGAATTACTCCCAGCTTTACCTCAAATGTGACACTTTATTCCAAGTAAGGTTATTGTAAACCACACGGCTAGGTCTCCAAGGAAGGATTGAGCAAGAAATCTAGAGGGTGATCCATCATCACAAAGTCCTAAATAATCTCGGAACACGGGTTCCTAAAACAGAAAGACAAACCGAAATGATCGAAAGAAAAGGTGTGAGTCATAAGGTAGACTCACACCACGATTAACGCAGAATTTAATCAAAAGAGTTTATTGCCTCCTAGATAACGACGCCAATTTGAAAAGCAGTTGCACTCTTGTCGGTCGTATTTGATTGGAATAACAAACAAAAGTGTCTTTTATGAAAACAAGGCAAGATGGAGTGTCTCACCTCTTTTTAAAGAGTCTTAACTTGACACTAAATCCTATTACTAGAATATAGTGAATGTAGGGGTTCAATCCACTGAGAGGTGAATATCTTATGATTAAATTCAGGTTAATCCACGTAACCAAATGAGGGGGGTTTTAACATTACTAATTCCTAAGTGAACAAAGAAAGAACTTATGAAAAAGATGATTTAACTTAGGATTGAAGGTGCTTAGTTAGACACTATCCATTCGAAATTGGCTAGTTGGACATAGAACCTCTACTTAACCATTAAGCATACCATTATGTTCCCACTTCTATCCTTAACCAACTAAAACGTCAAACCAAGCATAATAGTCTTTCCTCATAATTAACCACATTGAACGCGAATTATTCAAATTATGGGAAGCATTAAACGAAAAGTATTGTGATATACGCATAAGTGACTAACCTATATGCAAATTCTCTACACAGTTTCCTAGTTCAAACCGAATCTAGGATCTTATACTAGCTTCAATAGAATAGACCTAGACAAACAAATTGATCTATCCTAGCAATGGATTTCAAATCCCATTAACCTAATTGCCCAAATTAGGGCATAATGAAATTCAAACCCTAAGCATGCAAATCCAAGAGAAAAGACAACATCTAGACAAGTTAAGGGAAAGAAGAACTCACAAGTACATCCAAATGATGAACTTAAAGCTCCAACTAAGCATTTGATGCTTAGTTCATGGTAGATTTAACCACAAAATACAAATTAAGCAAACTAGGGTTTATCTCCATTCAAGCATAAACTTCAAACGTAAAATCTGTAGAGAAGAGCAGGAGAAGAGACAACCAGCCTAAAAAATCTAATAAAACCCAATGAGAGATAACTAGAGAGATATTCATTTTTATCCCCCTTTTAATACTCAACTTAAAACCAAATACTAAAAATTCTAATTAATAATCCATAAAAACTTAAACCATAAATAATAAAATGCAGTTTTCGGCCAACTTGGCGCACAGATCAGGGAGCACCAATCTTCCTTATGTTGAAATGTTGTATTCGCAGGGCGGCTGGCGTCCATCTGATATAGGAGGCCGCCAGTAATGATGTTGCTTCCTCTGATCTTCCCTTCTCTTCATGTCTTCGAACATGGTCTCCATTATTCTTTTTGAAATTCTTCTAAAAGTCTCTTCTTCACTTGATTTTGCATAGTTCATATGAATTTACCAATGTTTTTGTATATGAAATAATGTACCTCGTAACTTACCGAAATGACGTCCAATTCTTGCACTTTAGATGCGACGTAGCCGTGTCTATCAATATACTTTTCCGGCTCTACATTCTCTTAAAAATTATAGTGCATATTTCTTCATAGAAAGCCAGTAGTGTGGACTGGTGTGTGTACCACACAACCTTGCATGCAATTCAACGATCTTTTTTTCCTTTCTTCCACAAAAAGACAGCGTAGCTCGCTGTTAATAAAGCCCCTTTTATACAATTTCCCTTGATTTGTATAGAACCTGATAGCTATGATGAGGAACTGTTTGAATAGGGATTTAGAGTGATTGTTCTTGACAAGTATTCCATGACATTCCCGGTTTTTGCTTCGTACACCCCTTGTACTTGTTGCACAACTACTTCAGAATCACTAAAACATTCCAACTTCTCCACAAAGGTTGCGAAGGCAATTTCAATTCAAGTGTTAAGGACTTTGTACTCGTCCACATTGTTGGTTATGGCAAACTTAAGATCTATAGCATGATTATGAGTTTCTACCTCTAATGAGGTGAGAGTTATTCTTGCGCCACACCCCTCCGCATTATATACTCTATCTACATGCATTTTCCATGCCAGTTCTCAGAAAACTGTTCTAACCCCTCACAAAATCTCGTTTCAACAATGAAATTGGCGAGAAATTTTTATTTGATGGTAGTCCATTTATGGTAATCAATATCTAATTCAGCAAGCTCGATTACCCACTTTGTGAGACACTCCAAGGTGGTTGGCTATGAAGGAGATTGTGCAATGGAAGATTCGTTAGTACCTAGATGGTATGTGGATGGAAATATGACCTTAACCTTCGTACAGTTACTATCAATGTGAAGACAAATTTTTCAACAGGGGAATATCTGGCTTCAGTTGGAAAAAGAGCCTTGCTCATGAAATAGACCGGTTTCTGGAATTCAGGTGCTAGCAACGCACTTACTGCTTTGATCCCGCTAAAACGTATAGCTGGAACCTTTTGTCCAGAATGGGAAAGGACAAATTGGGAGTTTTGTTAGATGTTCTTTGAGCTTCGTGAATGTCTCAGTGCACTTATCAGTCCATTGGAAGTCATTTCGTTTTCTCAGGATGTAACAGAATGGCAAGTTTCTTTCGGCGAGCTTTGCGCAGATCTGACTAGGTAATTTATCGATCCCACAAACCTTTGTACTTCATTGGTGGTTTTAGGGGCCTCCATATCTTAGACTGTCTGAGCCTTCATGGGGTTCACCTCTATTAATTCCTCGAGCACTAATCTGAATCCTAGAAACTTCCCTTCTACTACATCAAAGACACATTTCTCTGGATTTATGCTCTATCCGTACCTTTGTAATGTATCAAAGATCTCATGAAGGTCTCCCTCATGGTCCTCCTGACATTTAATTTTTACAACAATGTCGTCCATGTAGGCTACAACTGTTTTCCATATCATTCTGCCAAATATCTTATCCACTAGCTGAAATGTTACTCCCGCATTCTTTAGCCCGAATGGTATGACTTTGTAGAAAAAGAAATTTTGTTGGTGATGAACACGGTGTGGAGTTCGTGAGATTCATTGGTACTTGATTGTTCCCTGAATATGCATCCAAAAAAATCAGGGCCTCATGCCCCGCGGTTGAGTCGACTAACTAGTCGATGGTCGTCAGTGGATAACTGTCCTTTGGGCAAGCTTTATTAATGTCCGTGAATTTGACACACATGCCATTTCCCGATGTCCTTCTTGGGAACCATTACGACTTTCTCTAGCCATACCAGATACTATACGGATGTAATAAAACCACCATTAAGTAGCTTCGCGGACTCAGCCCCTGACACTGTGTCTTTCCGGGGAAATTCCCTTGAGGTCACACGATGTTCAGGCAAATACATCAAGCAAAATAAAAATGAGTTTTTCTAATCGCGAGTTTGTTGAACCCTGTCACCCCCTAATGTTCCACGAACATCGATTGTTCGCGATGATCTAATTTGGCTTCTTCTTCTTTCACCACCGCTCTTGAAAAATACATCTGGTTCACATGCACTTATTTTTGCTTTCCTTTATCAAAAGAGTGATAACAAGTCCAACTTTCCTCTTGGTTTCCTATGGCAGTACCAATTCCACAAACAGTGGGGAACTTAAGAGAGAAATGGTTGATGGAGACGGATGCCTCAAATGTAGTCAGCATGTCACTCCCTAAGTTTGTATTATAAGACGAGGTTATAGGGATGACAAGAAAATCAATGGAGCATTACTTACGTGGGCTGCCTTTATCTCCAAGTAATGTTTCCACAGTGATCACCCGTGAAGCTTTTAAAAAATCTCCCGTGAAGCCTATGAGGTTTCACAGTGTTGGCCTTAGTCTGTTCTTATCGATACCAATCTTCTCAAAAACGTCCCAATATAATATGTCGGCCTCGCTTCCCGTGTAAACCATTACTCTCTTGACAATATTGGTACCAAGTTGTATATGAATTACTAGAGGGTCAATGCTTTCGTTGCCCATTCGTTGACATCTCTATCGATGAACATGACCTGATAAAAATCATGCTTGTCTTTGGGTACTAGAATGATGGGTCTACCTGGTGTGTTAATAGTATTGGAATCTCTTTTCTGTTCACTCTTTCTCGTGAATCTTCATGCATGTCTGCCTGATATGGTACCCACGAACCCGTCTGGCAGAGGAAACCTTTTTGTTTGATCACAGATCTGATATTCATGGACGAGAGGATTTTCCCCTGTCCTTTGAGACGCCATTATTTTGTGATATTCCGTTTCAGGTTCACGATGTATTGATCAGCACTCTGAACTGTCATGCCTCGAGGTGTGGTGTATGTCACACCAAGGGTGTCAACGTTCTGTTTGCCTCTTGCATTTCTAATTTTTCACGGGACCTTCTACGTTGGCCATAAAATTCTATACCTAGAAGCTTCCCAGATGATCACGAGATTGAAGAGTTGGAGCTAGCGATCAACGAGTGTCTCTAAGTTCTGCACATTACAGTCTTTAATACTAGTTCTGCAAACTTCCTAATGACTTTGTGAACATGTCATCCAAACTATTACTTGACGGAATTGAATGTTAGGTTCTCCATCTTCATCCACCTCATGGTTAGAGAAGAAATTGGATAAAATATGTTAATTTCTCCTGCTTGTTCATCTAAGCAACGGATGCTGAGTTGTTTTCATATAGTATTGTTGGGCAACTGGCGATGGGCCTCATTCCACGTTCTTTTTGGATGAATGTGATTATTTCTCGTAATGCTACACATTCTCTCCATGCCTCATATAACAAAATTAACTATGCTTGATTTGATGATGTTACTATCACTTTTTGCTTATTTTATCTCCATGATATGGTCGTACCACCATATGTGAAACATAACCATTTTGTCATTTGGCTTTATGTGGGTCAAATAAACAACCTGCATATGCATATCCATCCACAATGGCATTTCTTTTGGTATGATAGAACAATCCAAAAAATGTGTGCCTCGAAGATAGTGAAATATATGTTTGACCTTGTTCCAATACCTCCTTGTAGGAGTGGAACTAAATTTGAAAAAAAAATTTACTACAAAATCATTATATGGTCTTTTTTATTAGTTAAATACATCAGAGCACTGATTGCACTTAGATATGATACTTCAGGACTGATAACTTCTTTGTCTTCATCTCGAGGACAGAATTGATCCTTATTAACATTCAAGGATCGAACATCCATGGGAGAGCACATCCAAACACCTTTAGATGTGAAATATCTGGCTCCTTACTAGAAGAGAATTGTAGTGGGGAATATTCATGGTTTACACTTGGTCTCAATCGAACCAAAGTTGATGCATGCAATATAGCATGGCCCTAGGCTGACACTAGTAATCTCGATTTCATTAATAATGATCTAGAGATTAATTGTAATTGCTTTATAAAGGATTCGACCAGACCATCTGTGTGTAAACATACCTTTCAAGTGAGTAAAGTACTCTTTGTTTCTCAAGATTGTGTGTGTTGTTGCACAGTCTAAAAGACATTGCTCCTTCCATCGAGTTTCACTTTGTATGAGTTCATCCTTTCTATGATAGATGTATAAAAGCGTGGTCAAATAGTAATAAGAAAGGAACTTCATATATATTACACATCAATCACCAAATCTTACAAAATTGTAAGAAAAGAATACATAAATGAACAATATAGTGCAAAAAAATAAAGTTTTAAAATTACATAGGTTTTTCAACGTTTTATATGGTAAAATCATCATTATGATTAAAGTTGACCATCATCTTGGTTGGCCATTTGTGTATTACTCACACCTGCACTTTCAATGAAGTTGGTCTCTACGGCCTTTCTATTTTTTCTCATCTTGGTACAATTATACGAGATGTGGAGCCATATGACATTCTCTTGCACAAAGACCAGATTGCTACATTTGTTGCAAGTGGATTTTGATTTATGGGAGGGGCTTTTCTGACCTATCTAGACCTTTTCCTTATAATTCCCCTTGAAGTTGTGGTTATCATGGTATTTATAGTGGCCTTGACCATGAATGCTACGACCTCCACGGCCTCCACGACCCCCACGAACACCTCGGCCACTACGACCACCACGGCCACTGCCTTGTCGTTTTTGTTGACCATGTCTATCAACATTCCCATATTGGAACCCGTTGTCAACAGTGTTAGCATGAAGAGGATTCATTCATCCAATAGGCCTCACATTATGATTTATCATCAATTGCTCAATATTCTTTCCAGCCACCAACAATACTCTTAACAAGTTAGAGCATTTTTTAAACCTTCGTTGTCTATACTATTGTTGTAACAACATGTTAGACGGATTCATGATGGAGTATGTTTTCTATAACATTGGTGATTGGATTTTTAGTTCATCATATATCCTCAATATAATAGTGATTTTGTACATAGCACTGTCATAATCGCATATGGATTTAATGTCTTGGAACCTTAAACTTTTTCATTGATGTCTTGTTTGTGGGAGTAGCACATCTAATTGATGTCCATATTATTCTTTTAAATTCTCCCTTGATTCGAAGGGATCTTCATGAAATAAATACTCAGTCTTAAGATTTTCATATATGTGGTTAGAAAGGAATACAAGAGGTTTAGCCTTTTCATGGTGTGGTTTAATTTTTTTTTTCCGTATTCTCAAGGTCATGTGCCTTTAAGAAAGATACAACATCATATTTTCATTCTAGGTATCTTTGACCAACCAGGTCAAGAAGTTCAAATTTTCATAGCGATTTCTACCATTTTCTACAAATTATGAAATTGAAGAATATTAAGTAGTATTCTTAATACTATATACACGATGGATTATGTTAATATAGCCAGAGAAAATAATTGCTAAAGTCATATTATAATACTTTTTCATGTCAGTATAGGTATGTAGACTACAAGTATATAATGTGAGTAATTTTAGTATTTTAATACGTATAACATGAAATCAAAGAGAGGTGCAAAACACAGGAATCATACAGCATAAGGATAATGCAAGAAAGTTGTGCAATTATGGTGGGAAACTCTATACCAATTATTCTCTTTTACCCCTTATAATTATGACAATCATCCCCCATTTTCATCTGTCGTTATCTTCTTCCTCCTCAACTCCATTTTCATTCTCCCCATCCATTTTCTTTAAACCATTTTCATGCATTCCGATAAGATTCATTCATCGTTTTAGAGCTAGTAATAATAGGTTAGCCGAGCATTTCTTTTGCATTAATCATGATTATCACTACCATCCTCGTCATTTTGGTTTCGAATATTCAATTGTGAAATCAAGAAAAGAATTTGAGGGGAGTTTTAGATGATAAGCCAAAATAGGTAAGTAAAACTTATATCTTGTACGTACCTTTTAGATCTAACAATATGTTCCTATTATTTGTAAAAATTGTTTTAGATCTAAGACAAAATCGAGTTTCTAATGTAGAAGATTCCGTATGTGGACAACTACAATGCATGCTTCTCAAATCAATTTTTTAATAGCTCTTGTATGATTATGGTTATGTTAATAAAGGAGTAGAGTTTTTATACCTTGATGATTCTTGATAAGTCGTGATTAGAGATCCGTCATGCTAATAACTTGTTGTGAAATGACTAACTTGATTTTGAGATGATTAAGACAAGATGACTTACTCTTTATAAAGGGAAGACCACTTAAAACAACTTTAATTATTAGATAGAGGAGGAGAGATCAAGAACTTTAGAGATGTATTCTTGCTCTTGTTTTTTTGTATGACATTTACAATGAAAAATTCCTCTACTTATAATCTAACAGAAACATCTAACTTTTAACTAATTCACATCATCTCAAATGAAAAATGAATAAGAGTTAACAAGGTCACTATTAACCTAAATAATACAGCTTTATTTTCAAAGTCAAACATAATCTTCTAAATACCTTTAGTCTACTTATACAAACAAAATAAATATATTAAATAATTTCACTAATACATAACAGAGGGAGGTTCTTGTGAATAGAGATATCAAAGTGAATATATGAGTACTCATTTGAACCGTCAGATCGGGATGATCGACGGTTCAGAAAATTCGCGAAGAAAATAGAAATATTAAAACTTAAAACGCTCCATTAAATACTCGGTGGTATTTTTATAAATAAGTATAAAATTAGGATAAAAGACATAATTAGTCCTGTTCTAAATATTGACCTGGCGCGTTCACCTTCCATCCATGGTGATTCCTTCTCGCATCAATGTCGCCAACAATCGTCTTCGGACTCTTCCTCTTGATCATCGTACTCTCAAGCGTCCTCCGTCCTCCTCCTTCCTCTTCCATCCACATCTTCACCACCAAGATTTCGTTGTTGATTTTGAAGGATCTTCCACACCGATCTTCACGTAGGATCTTCACCACCAGGGATTCTTGGCGATCTTATTCTTCCTATTCTCGGAGCCCCCCTGATGCATTGCTCATTCTCGGTCCGTTTTTCAGTCTGATTTTAGTTTATTCAGTTAATAATATGATTTTTACTTGCCGATTTTAATCTCGGTTGTACTGCAGTATCTGGATTGTCTGGAAGCTATAAGATGGTTCATACTCAAGTGCCAGTCGGAATGGGACTGCTGGTTGTCTCCAATGTCATGCTTCTCACTGTAATTTTGGGTTCGTGTGTTATTGCAGGGAAATGTGATCTTCAAGGCTCCTGCCATTTGATGGAACTGATACCATGGGTTTCTTAACTGGTATGTATTTTGTGTGCCAATTTTATATTCCTTGTATTTAGAGCTCTGATTCATGGTTGTATAAGAAATTGTTGATCGAATTTGAAGGTTCTGGAGTTTCAAGTGATATTTGGACCAGTTATCTTGAAATGATAATGGTTGTGTCTGTGATCCCTTTCCCTATTGGGACTGAGCAACCTATTGGGACTGAGCAAGTAAGTCAATGATCCCTTTCCTATGGTTGTGTTTGTGATTCCTTTCCTTTTCCATCACAATTACCCATACATTTTGAAGGAGGTGAATGGAATGAAGGCGGATCTTGTAATCGCTTACAACCTATTGGGACTGAGCAAGTAAGTCAACCTCACTACTGTACTAGTAGTACTATTTTGTGAACTTGCATATATGCCTGGCATGAAATAATCACTTAGGACTGATGAATTTAAGTATATACTGTCACGAGGTCTCTAAATTGGATCCTGAACAATTTGTAATAATATGACAGAAGGTTGAGTGTTAATCCTTGAATGAACTGAATATTCATGCTTTTTTGAATTCATTCAAATATTTTTAGTGAGAATTATGTGCGATGTGAGGCTGCAAAATCAAATTGTTGGATGTGCTGGCTAGTTTTGATGCCACAATGTAGAAGGATAGGTCATTTTGCACCTGTAAAATGCAGAATTTTTTTACACGCACTTATACTTGGTTCTTCTTTCTCTCTATCATGTATATTTTGTTCTAATAGATGGCTAATGTTGTACGAACATCAATAACCTGTATTCAGAATTTAGGTTTAGATAAGGTCCATCTATGAGAACAGTAAGAGAAAACTAGGGAATTAACATTCTGGATGTCACTAGAAAGCCAAAATTCTTCACATACTATTAAACTATTGTATTAATCCAATAATTTGTCAAAGTTCTTGGTATAGGTTGAAGAACTATTTTCTGTGGAGGGATATGAAACAAATGTGGAGACCCGCCTTGTGACCACGCATTTAAACAAATCCCTAAAAGGCTCTAGAAGTTTCCACATATTGAATATTATGAAGATGAGTGAGTTTAGAGCCGATTCTCATCCAGGTGGAGAAGGAGGAAAGGCGATTGCATGCATTGGTGTTTACCCGGCCTCACTGATACATGAAATGACTTATTTGTATCTCTTTTGGATAACATTTGATTTGAAGGATTTGAATTGGAGGATACAAATGAAGTTGATCACATCAATCCTTATCAAACCAGAAATTGTTTGACTACCAAGTTCCTCTTTCCCCTTGTTGTAAAAAAGGACATGTTCCACAAATTAGATTGAAAAGGTGGACGTTCTTGTATGTTTACCATATATAATGATCATGTATTGTTTTTAAAATTTGGTGGTTCTATTTATTGAGTTACTTATTAGGTCCACCAATGCATACACCATAGTGGAAAGTGAAGAGCTGACAGTACCCAAGCAAATCTTTGTTCAGTCAGAGCTCAACGTATTCACTAGTTGAGTTGGAGGTTAGAATTTTGGATATCATGATGAAACGGCGTGCTAATTGTATAAATGTTTCTAGGGATATATATTTTCTAGTGATATAAGTCTGAAGGGACAAAAAGAAGAATAAAAAGAAGAAGAAGAAGAAGAAGAAGAAGAGTGGAGGTACAACTGTTGCTTGTCTTTTCTAATTCACATGTTATTGCAATGTTAACTGGACAACTAGAGCTAATTTATGAAGTTCAATTTGTGGCAAGATTATTTGGAATTATGTTGAAAATTCTGGTAGCAAACATGTTTTATATGACCATGTTGAATAATGGTGCATTATGTTGAGATTTATCCTTATTGAAGCTTGATGTTCATGTTATTTACACTTATGGTACATAGATTATAACAACGAGGGTTCATGGTACAATGAAGAAGGTACAGTCGATGCAACTAAGGTTCATTGAATGATGGCTCACAAAATTACAACTAAGGTTCATAAAATATAACAGTACGGTTCATGGTTCAATGAAGAAGGTACATTTTCAATATAGACAATCCTGGTATTTAATAGTTATTCGTACGATAAAAAAAAACTATGATTTATTAAAAGAAAGTTCAAAAAATTACGAGTAATGTTCATACATTATAAGAGTAAGGTTCATAGTTTAATGAAGAAGGTAAATTTTCCACATACCCCTAACATCTAATAACTGTATTTGTATAGGCAACTATGATTCATTAAATGATGGTTCACAAAATTAGGACTACGGTCCATATATTATTAAAGTAAGGTTCATGGTTTCAATGAAGAAGGTACATTTTAGATATAGTATCATTCTGAAATTTAATAAGTGTTCACACAGTAGAAGGTTCCACAAAATTACAACTACGATTCATATATTATTACAGTGAGGTACATGATTCATTGAAAAAGGTAAATTTTATATATAGTACAAATCCGGACAATCATAACTGTAAGTTCATGAGTTTTGGTTTATAAATTTGTATTGAAGGTTCATAAATTTGTATTGAAGGTTCATTAATATGTATTGAAGGTTCGTAAATTTTCTGTAATTAAAATTTATATTGGGGATTCATAAACTTTTTCATTTCAGTCCGTGGTTCATAATTTATATTCAAGGTTCATAAATTTGTATTGAAGGTTCATAAATTTGTATTGAAGGTTCGTAAATTTTATGTAATAAATTTGTAAAGCGGATTCATAAGTTTTTTCATTTCAGTTCATGGTTCATAAAATTTATATTGAGGGTTCACAAATTTGTATTGAAGGTTCATAAATTTATATTGAAGGTTCATAGATTTGAATTGAAGGTTCGTAAATTTTATGTAATAAAATTCATTAATCTAAAATTCTATTACGAAGAATTAGAAATCTAGATAAAAAATTATAAATCTAAAATTTTGTAATAAAATCATAAATTTATACTGAAGTTTCATAAACTTATATTCCATGGTTCATAAACTTCTATTGAAGGTTCATAAATTTGTATTGAAAGTTCCATAAATTTTCTGTAATAAAATTTATACTGCGAATTCATAAGATTTTTTTATTTCAGTCCATGGTTCATAAATTTATATAGAAGGGTTCATAAATTTGTATTGAAGGTTCATGAATATATATTGACGGTACAAAATTCATATTAAAGGTTCATAAATTTATATTGACGGTACATAAATTTCTATTAAAGGTTCATAAATTTAAATTTATGTTACATAAATTTCTATTGAAGGTTCATACACTTATATTGACGGTACATAAATTTCTATCAAAAGGTTCATAAATTTAAATTGACAATACATAAATTTCTATCAAAGGTTCGTAAATTTAAATTAATGGTACACAAATTTTTATTAAAGGTTCATTGTCCTGACAAGAGGAGGATTAGCAAAGATTGTTGGTCCATCACCCCTGACGAGATAAAAAAATCAGCATTGGTAAATAACAAAATGTTAACACCATAAGATTAGCTAAATATATGAAACCAATTACTTACAAGCTATTTTTCATGCATGAAACCACCATAAAAACAATAGATTCTTGAACAAATGGATTACATAGCACCATAAAACCACCATAAAAACAATAGGTTCTCTGGGTCACCACAGCTACAAGCCATGTTCAGGCTAATGCAGCAACTCAATTCCCTTGATTCTGTTGGTAACGAGGAAAAAAATAGATTTATGATTAGTTCAGGATATTAAGGTGAAAAAGAGACATAAGTGGAATAGGAACCAAACCTGTACATATGATCCACAAAGTCATCAATTAGAACTGGCCAAGCACCTGCAATCAAGTATGTTGGAGTTAAGCATATAAGTAGTTTTTTGGTAAGGAGATGATATCTCCGTTGACTTTTTTTTACTAAAAAAGAGAGTACAAGGACATAACTTTACCTAGATTTCCCACTCTAAGTAGCAAAATACAATATAATGATGTCATGATGTTCAGCGAGACCAATACATAGCACCCTTTCAAATTGACTGGATGTCCAATGAGACCTGTTCCTTCCTGGCATTGTACAAAAAATATCAGATTGCAAGCTTCATCCAACACCTAAATTTACCATACATGCTGATCATTGAATTCCACAAGATGATGTCATGATGATTGATGACAACTTGTTCATACAACAAAAGATGCAAAATAAACAACAAATGTTTCAGGAAAGACAAATTCAGCAACAACAATAACAAAATCAAAATAGCAGATCAGTAACTACATATTCCTTAGCAGATTCAGCAACAACTTTATACCTCAGCAGATTCAGAAGTAGCAACAACTCAAGAACATGTAACAACAACAAGAACAACAGATTCCCCGGCTCCAACAATAACAACGGATGATGGGTCAAATCATATTATTTTTAGTTGGCAACATACAAAAAATATACAGTAAACAAAAAACAACCAGAACTCTGGTGGATGAAATCAGCAAGTTGTACAGCTATTTGCACCTCATTTCCAAAATCAACAGCACACTCTAATCACACATCTACAACAACAGCAGAAAATCAATCAAAAATTGAAACCTGTTTTTTTGTTCTGTTTCCAGCACTGGGCAACAACCTGCAACATCAAATTTTCCCCTATTCCAACCCTCAGCAGTTCAATCTCTCAAAAAGAAGAAAATAAATTTGCTGAACAATTAAAACAACTAGCTACAACATCAAGTTAAACGACAAAAAGGAATAAATAATTGGAAAATCATGGGAAACATTCCAGGTAAGAACAGATCAGAGGGAAATATATGGTACCTCCATCCATCTGATGAATGTTCCGCTGTTATCGTATCCTTTAAAATTAGCCACACTGAATCTGAGCAAACAAAACTAGTCAAAGAAAGACTTGTCCAACACAAATTAAACGTCCTGATCCTGGTGTAAACTAAAATTCCGAAAGATAAACATTGTCTTAGAGGATACGTCATGAACAACACTTCATACATCGGAAATAAAATTTTTAAAATATAACTTGAAAAATCAATTACTGTAACTTTCAGAAAGCAATGAATTTGTTAGAAGATAGGTCATCTCACAGAAGCCAAATCCGCCAAAAACAGATCATTGCAGTATGATAAACAGCAACAGCCAAATGCAAAATTGGTATTACTAAGGGTTATTTGCCGAAAACCACCCCTATAATAGGCCATATTCCCAAAACCACCCCTATATTGGCTAATTGCCGGAAACCACCCCCTATAATCACCTCCGTTACCCAAACACCACCCTCACCCTAGTTCCGTCCATAATTCTTTGAAGTTGGGGTACACGCGCCGTTTAATACCCGAAACCCTCATATTTCTTTTCTTTTTTTCCAGCAACCCCTGATCCTTCTCTTTACTTGAATGGCTGGAATACAGAACAGTGGCATAAAAAAGGCGGTGGAGAAACAACCGGGAAAAGGAGGATTGATTGACAAACTCATCATCTGGCCTTCCATTAGTAAAGCAATTAAAATCTTTATCAATATGAGGGCAAGAACCAGGTGGATAGTAAGGCTTTGCATCACTCTTCACCCACCTCCCATCAAAATATCACAATTCGTTGTCAGATCAGTAGAAGTTGAACCCCTCTCTGCAAGTTGGGTACTGTAGTAAGAGAGTGAAAAATTTCCCCTATCTGACAAATTTCCAATTTGCCATTCGCATTGCTCAAATTTCCAACAATAACCTTTCCTTGTCCGCCATGAAAGCTTGAATTTGACACCGGAATTTCTCCATTTGCAGAAGAATTTCTGTTTGTCCAACTTCCGAAATCCCCAAATGGTCATTTTCGGAGCTTCTTGTTGTGTTCGCAACAAGGGTTTGGCCTTGGATCAGTGTTTCGTTATCCCCATTCTTCATCTCCAACGACAGAGAATGATTTGTAAATCGAGTGCGCCGTCTATCATAGAAGGATTCTTAGTTGCATTTGCGATGATTCCGTGGTACATTACTACTTACAGGAAGAAGAGAAAGAAGATATAACAGTGAAGGCGGAATCGGATTTAACAACATTGAGTGTGGCCGAAGAAAGTAGGTACTCTTCGATGGATAATTGCTGTAAAATATTATGAGAAACAACAAAATGACGGAAACAACCAACAATACTCAAGCAAAACCCGAGATAAAAACTTGGTTCTTGCCTTTCTTGGTCGTAGATTGCAACGCAATTCGTCCAATATAGCAACTTTAACAGACGCCATTACTGCGGAACTTCAAGTCCTTCACATGCAGAGGCTTTTCAAGACGCGGAGTTCAGCAGAAAAAGAAGGATGATATTGGGCAGAACATTTACTCGCAGTTCCTCCTGGCCTCTCACTCTCCACAGTCTCAACTCCCAAATCCCTAGTAAGAAGGATGATATTGGGCAGAACATTTACTCGTTTGCTGCTTGGTTGAATGGGAGAGGTACAGGCAGGCAATGGATGAGGGGTTTAGGGTTTGAGGGATGTCAGTGAGATGAAATTTGGATGGGATTGTGGATTCTCGTTGAAATTGGATGAAATCGGATACGAAATCGGGTTTTAAATGGCGCGTGTCCCACAGCTTCGGGTATTAAACAGAATCATGGACGGAACTAGGGTGAGGGTGGTGTTTGGGTAACTGAGATGATTTATAGGGGTGGTTTTTCGGCAATTAGCCAATATAGGGTGTGGTTTTGGGGACGTATGGCCTATTATAGGGGTGGTTTTCGGCAAATAACCCTATTACTAATCACATACTTACTGACTTCAGAGCAAGAATTATCATTGGAAGTTCAATCTTAATTTCTCTTGGAGAAAAACACATGTATACATCAACTACAATGCAAAGTAAAACACCACAAAAATTTCATATCCACCAAGTATTAATGGCAAATTGTGTTTGAATCAGACCACTAATTTATCCATTATTACTAGAGAGATAGATTCAACAAAAGAACTAATAATCTCAAACAACTCCCATTGAAGAATTAAGGATTTTTAATGTAACAACTCCTAACCTAATTTAATCCTTCACAGAACAAGTTTCGGAAGACGCCGAATTGGGAGGAAATCGAAATGGCATATAAAACGATCCATGACCTCCTAAACTTATGACAAGGCAGAAGCTGCAATCGTCATAATGTTCGATCCAGATTCAGGCACGGCAACTTGAGATTTCCACCAGGACAAGGAGGAGGATCCCTACGTCATCGTCGATTTCAGATAATAGGAAGAACGTCATCGGAAGAATCTCCAATAGCTAGGCTTTTCGGACCAATGATTTAAGTAAGGCCGATGGTTAGGGTTTCAAAACAAGGCCGTCATCATCATCAAAAGAATATTGAGCATTGTCGTCATTAGTTAGGGCTTGTAGAAGGGCAATTCTGCAGCTCGGTCTTTGCAACATGAGCACCAATTAAGTAGAAGAGAGCGCAGATGGAATTAGAGGGAGGAAGAAACGCATGTGGAGAGAGATCAGGAAAGAGGAGGGGAGAGGTCATCGATGGGTAAAAGACGTATATGCCCCTCCGTAATAAATTGCAATAACCGGATGACGACTATGAACCGTTAGATTAAGTAAAATGGACGGATGAGATATGTACCCACCTACTTACTTTAATAAATGTACTCATTTGATCCTTGCTCATATATGTTTAAGACATGACATTGTAAAAGTTTTTCACTAAAACTTCGACGTTTTTGACACGTACGCAGGGGTATAGGTATTAAGCACTTACATATCCATATTTTTCAAATTTTCAAATCAACTACAATAAAATTAATCTAAACCTTTATCTTTTATCCCGTACAACATGAGACCTCATTGCTAGTTGCTTAAAAATATTGGTGAAAGGAAATAATAAATTTTACTTAGTACAACCTGCATTTGGTTGTATTGATACCCTACTTAAATAAGGAGGTGAGTTCCGGTGAAAACAACCCTTATGGTGTGAAGTGTGAAGCATGTTGAGCCATTAGATTAGAAAATGGAGAGCTGAGATTAAAAGATGGGTTTTTTAATGAATCCACGCGGTGGCATTTTTGTAATTAATGGTGAATGTGTTTTTATTTTATTTTTTACGTTTTCTTGGTGATTTTTTTATCCCTTTAGATGTGATATTAGCGTGTTATATGTGAACATTAGTGTGTTTATATGTGTACCCGAGAAAGTTTCACACTTCACACTATAAGGATTGTTTTCACCGGATCCTTATTTCTTTAAATAAGTAGCCCACGACATAAAATGCAGTCTGGTAATAGGCATTACTTATTTAATCAACTGGTTTTAATTCATTTATTATTGGTAAGGGAAAAAAAGATTTTATTTTACGAAGTACAAATTAATAAATCAGCATGCAATTACCCCAATTATTTAGGGGATTTTTTACACGAATTTACTAGCATATATCTCGTGTAATGTACGGAAATATTTTAATATGTAAGTTATAAATATTAATATATTATTATTATTAAAAATATATAATTTATTAGTATCATAATATTAATATAAAGAGTTATTACAAATGTGAGATTTGAGTAAGTGGTGATTAATTTGATAAGATAACAAAGAGCTATAAGATAAAGTAGAGACAAATGGTGAATAATATGTGTTATAATTTAAATAATATTAAATCTAATCATAAAAAATAAACCAATTTAAATTTAATTTCTATCAAATTTGAGTCATTCAGATTTCAAATTAACTTGGTTAAAGTGATTTCTCATTCACAAGTATAAATTCATTTATGAATAAAATTCCAATACAAATCAAATCTTTAGTTCTTTCATATTTATTTACCTTTTTCACAATTTCATTCTAAAAAAAAAATAGTTAATAAAATTTTCTTTCTATCACATTTACAACATTTTTCCTAAAAAATATAGAAAATAAATTTCTATATAAAAACTTTAAAAGTTTATCAAATAGTTTGTTAAATCTTTATAATAAAAACATATTTCACGAACCAAACTGAAACATAATACAACTATTTTATAATAAATAAAACTTTAAAACTTTCTTATAAACTTTATACTTAAATATCATTTATATAGTTAAAATATTTATTATTTTGAAAAAGATTAATATCAAAATAAATATATTATTGTAAAATGTTTATTTTGGTAATTGTTTTTTAAAAAAAGTGTCACAAAAATTGCATAAATTAGATATAACATAAACATAAATTATTGCATGTTTGATTCTTAGGTAAGAAGTATAGTTAATAATAATATTTATGCTATGTTAAAATATATATTTAATATGCTTATGAATTTGGAAAATTAAAATAATCCAGATTGAAAATGATTTTTTAAATATTTAATAATTAAGTTACATTTTAAAACAAAAATTTATATTTAATAAATTAAATAAATTAAAATAGAATAATCCTAGCAATTCGTTCCTACAAATATGGTAGTTTATTTAAAAATTAAACATTAAAAGAGATAAAATAGACCAATATGAGAAGGAGAATTTGCTAAAATTAAGGGAAAGGCTTGAAAAGGGTAGCTTTAATATTATAGGTGGTTTTATAATATGTAATTAAATAATGAATTTGATATAATTTCACAATAGTATGTTAATTAATAAATTTATTCATTTATATTTTATCTAATAATATTATAAACATTTTTTATAAAAATAGACTTAATTTTTTTAAACTCGTAGAAAAAATATTCAAAGATAACATTTTAACCCCAAGTAAATCAAATTCCTGTATTCGCCATTACATGTGATATACTAAAGTGATTATGTACCATCTTCTAAAAACAGTAGCAAGTAGTTTACTCCGCGTACCATACAACGATTTACCCCAATAGTTTTATATTCAAAACAAAAAAGTATAGATAGTAATTTAATATACATAAATAAATAGAGTTATTATCATATTAGTACAGTGCTTAAAGTAAGTAAGTGAGTACTTATCTCAGTCGTTCAGCTCCTTCCATCCAACGACTAAGAAAATCGCTACTTTTAAATCTATATAAATTCTGAAGGGTAATATTATACTTTTACTTGCAAATTAGATTTGCGCTCCTCCAACCTTTGTAATCCCAAATTTGGGAGGTGATCTCATGAGATTTTTCCTCCCAATCTCAATTCTTGCAGGTTCCATTAGATTTAATATATGTCGGCGACGAAACCTCCGGACTGGAGGTGCTCGATTCGGTCGTCGATAAGCGAAGTGAAAGGTCAACAAGCATTTCTAGGGTTTTTTTTATCTGTTGTAGATGCGCCCGCATTTGGAGTGTCGCCTTATAGTTTTCGAAGCTCCTGATTTTGCTTTAATGGTTGTTGTTGCTTCGCTGCATTAGGAGTGTCGTCTTACCGAAGCTCCGAATTTTTTCTGCATTAGGAGTGTCATCTTTAAAGGCTTCATAGGGGGGCACAAGAGAAGAGGGGCTGAAATCTGCGCATAGTAATCAGAATAATCACATTCCGGTGGTATTCCGGCTTCCTCTCTAGTTCTAAAGCCTATGAATCACCGATTGTGATTATGAAACTTGCAAAACTGGTGCAGGAATCTGGTATTCCAGCTTCCTCACTCACTCCAGTTGATGATCTTGGTTTGCAACAAAGGGATTCTGCACGTAATGGAAGTTGGATTCTATTAACAGAAGACCGTCTAAAGAACAAAGTCAGAGGGAAAACACCGCTAGAAGCTCTAATGACAGAAAACTAATAAAAGAAACTTGAGAGAGACTCAAAATACAACAAGAACTCATCATGACAATAATAAATCGTCCAAGAACATAATTGGTTCAACAAGTCCAAGATTACAGAAGAAGCTGGAATTTGATAAGAGATCTCGTCCACCAACTCCTCCAGATTCTGGTAGATGAAGAATGCAATCTAAAAACAAATCAACTGAGGTTGTAGCTGGTGGGTCCCTGGTGGCAGACTAGTCCAAAGCTTAATACTATTAAAGCAAAATAATGATCAACAAAGTGAAACAAACAGCTTTGAGAGATGATGTAGAAGTTGGTGAAACAAAAACGATTAGTGTTATGATAAGCTTGAGAATTATTTTGGTCGGAGTTCAAGCACCAAATAAAGTGATGATGAGTTAGTGGAAGAACTTATTGTTATTGTTCCTGAGCATACTAGTCCTACCTCTGTACTTGATGACAAAGCTTTGTGTGTGAAAAGTGTATTTATTGGTGAAAAGGTGATTATAAGCTAAGTAACTAAACAATCGACTGATATGGTTCAGCCAGCACATCTGGTCAGAGTTCGAATGGTGGTGGTGCAACAGATGATAACATGAGCAGAGATGCCAAACTGCAGGCTGCTGCTGCAGCAGCTGCTGCAGATGCTTCAATATAGAAAAATTCTTCGTATATCCAGCTTGCAAGGACACTAGTATGGTGAGTTTGTTCTTCATCTTGAAGTTTCTCCAACTCATGAGTAGAAACAAAAGTGAGTAGTGACTGTCTATTAATATTAATTGCAGGTCCCAAGGATATGGCATGCTTTAACAAGCTCACGGTCAGTTTCCAAACTCCACAACCAGAGGATCCAGCGAAGAACAATCTCAAACGGCTGTTGTAAACACCACCTCTCCATTTTCTCCACTTCCCTCAATCTGCTTTCCCCCCTAACCAAATGTTGACCGAAGCTTATTTCGACAATCAACAGAAATTCTTACAACATCAATCTAGGTAAATTGATATGTCTAATTCAGAATATATTGGATATGATCAATCAGTAATTTTGTAATATGTTTTCTTCTAGATTCTTCAAGGGCAGCCGAGACAGCGTCAGACAACAAGACAAGAGGAGATTTCACCAGCCCAAGACAAAGGAAAAGTCATTGCTTCATCAGACCGTGGAAAGCCATGGGGAGATGGAATCTTGAGAAAGAATGTAAATACTTTTTAGGTAGTGCCGCAAACTATCACACATCAGAGCTTGTTTTCAAGAGTTAATTTGTCAATTTGTACAATTCTTCAAGAACACAAGGTCTCAAACCTTAAACCATGCTTTTGTCGACAATTATGTGTCTAGTTAACATGTTGATTACATGAAGTGAGTCAAATGATAGAAAGAGTTGACATGAATTAGTAAATAGGTGAGTGATGCTATAAAAAAATTCATGAACTTACCATGGAAAATTCATGTACCTAAAAGAATATCATAAACTATTTTATATATAACCTTCATAAATTCAGGATAAATGAAATTTGTTTATTGTGTTAGCTTTATTGATTGTGTAAGGTTGGGCATAATCGTTATAAATGGCATAATTTTTTATTCGATTATCCATTTAAGTATTATGAGTAGTCATTTCGAAGGCCTTCGGCCCGAAACACGATATGAGCGTCTTTCGGGTATGCCTGGGTTAGCAGAAATCACATAATCTGCATATATGTA
>NW_027368075.1:0-52500 GCF_046119375.1 Phyllobates terribilis
CAATGGCAAAAATCAATGAATATTGTAAATGCACAAACAGTAATTTCTCCGCATTGCAAGGTGCAATTCTGAAATTTTTTGCTTTTTCCTGCTCCTCTTAGCATGATAAAGAAGATTCAAAGAGAGTGAGATGCCAGCTCCTTTCATTCAGTCAGTAGCTTCAAACATTTCTGGTATATGAATAACATGATGTTTTTCAATGGCAAAAATCAATGAATATTGTAAATGCACAAACAGTAATTTCTCCGCATTGAAAGGTGCAATTCTGAAATTTTTTGCTTTTTCCTGCTCCTCTTAGCATGATAAAGAAGATTCAAAGAGAGTGAGATGCCAGCTCCTTTCATTCAGTCAGTAGCTTCAATCATTTCTGGACGTTTTCAATGGCAAAAATCAATGAATATTGTAAATGCACAAACAGTAATTTCTCCGCATTGCAAGGTGCAATTCTGAAATTTTTTGCTTTTTCCTGCTCCTCTTAGCATGATAAAGAAGATTCAAAGAGAGTGAGATGCCAGCTCCTTTCATTCAGTCAGTAGCTTCAATCATTTCTGGACGTTTTTCAATGGCAAAAATCAATGAATATTGTAAATGCACAAACAGTAATTTCTCCGCATTGCAAGGTGCAATTCTGAAATTTTTTGCTTTTTCCTGCTCCTCTTAGCAAGATAAACAAGATTCAAAGAGAGTGAGATGCCAGCTCCTTTCATTCAGTCAGTAGCTTCAATCATTTCTGGACGTTTTTCAATGGCAAAAATCAATGAATATTGTAAATGCACAAACAGTAATTTCTCCGCATTGCAAGGTGCAATTCTGAAATTTTTTGCTTTTTCCTGCTCCTCTAAGCATGATAAAGAAGATTCAAAGAGAGTGAGATGCCAGCTCCTTTCATTCAGTCAGTAGCTTCAATCATTTCTGGACGTTTTTCAATGGCAAAAATCAATGAATATTGTAAATGCACAAAGAGTAATTTCTCCGCATTGCAAGGTGCAATTCTGAAATTTTTTGCTTTTTCCTGCTCCTCTTAGCATGATAAAGAAGATTCAAAGAGAGTGAGATGCCAGCTCCTTTCATTCAGTCAGTAGCTTCAAACATTTCTGGTATATGAATAACATGATGTTTTTCAATGGCAAAAATCAATGAATATTGTAAATGCACAAACAGTAATTTCTCCGCATTGCAAGGTGCAATTCTGAAATTTTTTGCTTTTTCCTGCTCTTCTTAGCATGATAAAGATTCAAAGAGAGTGAGATGCCAGCTCCTTTCATTCAGTCAGTAGCTTCAATCATTTCTGGTATATGAATAACATGATGTTTTTCAATGGCAAAAATCAATGAATATTGTAAATGCACAAAGAGTAATTTCTCCGCATTGCAAGGTGCAATTCTGAAATTTTTTGCTTTTTCCTGCTCCTCTTAGCATGATAAAGAAGATTCAAAGAGAGTGAGATGCCAGCTCCTTTCATTCAGTCAGTAGCTTCAAACATTTCTGGTATATGAATAACATGATGTTTTTCAATGGCAAAAATCAATGAATATTGTAAATGCACAAACAGTAATTTCTCCGCATTGCAAGGTGCAATTCTGAAATTTTTTGCTTTTTCCTGCTCTTCTTAGCATGATAAAGAAGATTCAAAGAGAGTGAGATGCCAGCTCCTTTCATTCAGTCAGTAGCTTCAATCATTTCTGGTATATGAATAACATGATGTTTTTCAATGGCAAAAATCAATGAATATTGTAAATGCACAAACAGTAATTTCTCCGCATTGCAAGGTGCAATTCTGAATTTTTTTGCTTTTTCCTGCTCCTCTAAGCATGATAAAGATGATTCAAAGAGAGTGAGATGCCAGCTCCTTTCATTCAGTCAGTAGCTTCAATCATTTCTGGACGTTTTTCAATGGCAAAAATCAATGAATATTGTAAATGCACAAACAGTAATTTCTCCGCATTGCAAGGTGCAATTCTGAAATTTTTTGCTTTTTCCTGCTCTTCTTAGCATGATAAAGAAGATTCAAAGAGAGTGAGATGCCAGCTCCTTTCATTCAGTCAGTAGCTTCAATCATTTCTGGTATATGAATAACATGATGTTTTTCAATGGCAAAAATCAATGAATATTGTAAATGCACAAACAGTAATTTCTCCGCATTGCAAGGTGCAATTCTGAAATTTTTGCTTTTTCCTGCTCCTCTAAGCATGATAAAGAAGATTCAAAGAGAGTGAGATGCCAGCTCCTTTCATTCAGTCAGTAGCTTCAATCATTTCTGGACGTTTTTCAATGGCAAAAATCAATGAATATTGTAAATGCACAAACAGTAATTTCTCCGCATTGCAAGGTGCAATTCTGAAATTTTTTGCTTTTTCCTGCTCCTCTTAGCATGATAAAGAAGATTCAAAGAGAGTGAGATGCCAGCTCCTTTCATTCAGTCAGTAGCTTCAATCATTTCTGGTATATGAATAACATGATGTTTTTCAATGGCAAAAATCAATGAATATTGTAAATGCACAAACAGTAATTTCTCCGCATTGCAAGGTGCAATTCTGAAATTTTTTGCTTTTTCCTGCTCCTCTAAGCATGATAAAGAAGATTCAAAGAGAGTGAGATGCCAGCTCCTTTCATTCAGTCAGTAGCTTCAATCATTTCTGGACGTTTTTCAATGGCAAAAATCAATGAATATTGTAAATGCACAAACAGTAATTTCTCCGCATTGCAAGGTGCAATTCTGAAATTTTTTGCTTTTTCCTGCTCCTCTTAGCATGATAAAGAAGATTCAAAGAGAGTGAGATGCCAGCTCCTTTCATTCAGTCAGTAGCTTCAAACATTTCTGGTATATGAATAACATGATGTTTTTCAATGGCAAAAATCAATGAATATTGTAAATGCACAAACAGTAATTTCTCCGCATTGAAAGGTGCAATTCTGAAATTTTTTGCTTTTTCCTGCTCCTCTTAGCATGATAAAGAAGATTCAAAGAGAGTGAGATGCCAGCTCCTTTCATTCAGTCAGTAGCTTCAATCATTTCTGGACGTTTTTCAATGGCAAAAATCAATGAATATTGTAAATGCACAAACAGTAATTTCTCCGCATTGCAAGGTGCAATTCTGAAATTTTTTGCTTTTTCCTGCTCCTCTTAGCATGATAAAGAAGATTCAAAGAGAGTGAGATGCCAGCTCCTTTCATTCAGTCAGTAGCTTCAATCATTTCTGGACGTTTTTCAATGGCAAAAATCAATGAATATTGTAAATGCACAAACAGTAATTTCTCCGCATTGCAAGGTGCAATTCTGAAATTTTTTGCTTTTTCCTGCTCCTCTTAGCAAGATAAACAAGATTCAAAGAGAGTGAGATGCCAGCTCCTTTCATTCAGTCAGTAGCTTCAATCATTTCTGGACGTTTTTCAATGGCAAAAATCAATGAATATTGTAAATGCACAAACAGTAATTTCTCCGCATTGCAAGGTGCAATTCTGAAATTTTTTGCTTTTTCCTGCTCCTCTAAGCATGATAAAGAAGATTCAAAGAGAGTGAGATGCCAGCTCCTTTCATTCAGTCAGTAGCTTCAATCATTTCTGGACGTTTTTCAATGGCAAAAATCAATGAATATTGTAAATGCACAAAGAGTAATTTCTCCGCATTGCAAGGTGCAATTCTGAAATTTTTTGCTTTTTCCTGCTCCTCTTAGCATGATAAAGAAGATTCAAAGAGAGTGAGATGCCAGCTCCTTTCATTCAGTCAGTAGCTTCAAACATTTCTGGTATATGAATAACATGATGTTTTTCAATGGCAAAAATCAATGAATATTGTAAATGCACAAACAGTAATTTCTCCGCATTGCAAGGTGCAATTCTGAAATTTTTTGCTTTTTCCTGCTCTTCTTAGCATGATAAAGATTCAAAGAGAGTGAGATGCCAGCTCCTTTCATTCAGTCAGTAGCTTCAATCATTTCTGGTATATGAATAACATGATGTTTTTCAATGGCAAAAATCAATGAATATTGTAAATGCACAAACAGTAATTTCTCCGCATTGCAAGGTGCAATTCTGAAATTTTTTGCTTTTTCCTGCTCCTCTTAGCATGATAAAGAAGATTCAAAGAGAGTGAGATGCCAGCTCCTTTCATTCAGTCAGTAGCTTCAATCATTTCTGGACGTTTTTCAATGGCAAAAATCAATGAATATTGTAAATGCACAAACTAATTTCTCCGCATTGCAAGGTGCAATTCTGAAATTTTTTGCTTTTTGCTGCTCCTCTTAGCATGATAAAGAAGATTCAAAGAGAGTGAGATGCCAGCTCCTTTCATTCAGTCAGTAGCTTCAATCATTTCTGGACGTTTTTCAATGGCAAAAATCAATGAATATTGTAAATGCACAAACAGTAATTTCTCCGTATTGCAAGGTGCAATTCTGAAATTTTTTGCTTTTTCCTGCTCCTCTTAGCATGATAAAGAAGATTCAAAGAGAGTGAGATGCCAGCTCCTTTCATTCAGTCAGTAGCTTCAATCATTTCTGGACGTTTTTCAATGGCAAAAATCAATGAATATTGTAAATGCACAAACAGTAATTTCTCCGCATTGCAAGGTGCAATTCTGAAATTTTTTGCTTTTTCCTGCTCCTCTAAGCATGATAAAGAAGATTCAAAGAGAGTGAGATGCCAGCTCCTTTCATTCAGTCAGTAGCTTCAATCATTTCTGGACGTTTTTCAATGGCAAAAATCAATGAATATTGTAAATGCACAAAGAGTAATTTCTCCGCATTGCAAGGTGCAATTCTGAAATTTTTTGCTTTTTCCTGCTCCTCTTAGCATGATAAAGAAGATTCAAAGAGAGTGAGATGCCAGCTCCTTTCATTCAGTCAGTAGCTTCAAACATTTCTGGTATATGAATAACATGATGTTTTTCAATGGCAAAAATCAATGAATATTGTAAATGCACAAACAGTAATTTCTCCGCATTGCAAGGTGCAATTCTGAAATTTTTTGCTTTTTCCTGCTCTTCTTAGCATGATAAAGAAGATTCAAAGAGAGTGAGATGCCAGCTCCTTTCATTCAGTCAGTAGCTTCAATCATTTCTGGTATATGAATAACATGATGTTTTTCAATGGCAAAAATCAATGAATATTGTAAATGCACAAACAGTAATTTCTCCGCATTGCAAGGTGCAATTCTGAAATTTTTTGCTTTTTCCTGCTCCTCTAAGCATGATAAAGAAGATTCAAAGAGAGTGAGATGCCAGCTCCTTTCATTCAGTCAGTAGCTTCAATCATTTCTGGACGTTTTTCAATGGCAAAAATCAATGAATATTGTAAATGCACAAACAGTAATTTCTCCGCATTGCAAGGTGCAATTCTGAAATTTTTTGCTTTTTCCTGCTCCTCTTAGCATGATAAAGAAGATTCAAAGAGAGTGAGATGCCAGCTCCTTTCATTCAGTCAGTAGCTTCAAACATTTCTGGTATATGAATAACATGATGTTTTTCAATGGCAAAAATCAATGAATATTGTAAATGCACAAACAGTAATTTCTCCGCATTGAAAGGTGCAATTCTGAAATTTTTTGCTTTTTCCTGCTCCTCTTAGCATGATAAAGAAGATTCAAAGAGAGTGAGATGCCAGCTCCTTTCATTCAGTCAGTAGCTTCAATCATTTCTGGACGTTTTTCAATGGCAAAAATCAATGAATATTGTAAATGCACAAACAGTAATTTCTCCGCATTGCAAGGTGCAATTCTGAAATTTTTTGCTTTTTCCTGCTCCTCTTAGCATGATAAAGAAGATTCAAAGAGAGTGAGATGCCAGCTCCTTTCATTCAGTCAGTAGCTTCAATCATTTCTGGACGTTTTTCAATGGCAAAAATCAATGAATATTGTAAATGCACAAACAGTAATTTCTCCGCATTGCAAGGTGCAATTCTGAAATTTTTTGCTTTTTCCTGCTCCTCTTAGCAAGATAAACAAGATTCAAAGAGAGTGAGATGCCAGCTCCTTTCATTCAGTCAGTAGCTTCAATCATTTCTGGACGTTTTTCAATGGCAAAAATCAATGAATATTGTAAATGCACAAACAGTAATTTCTCCGCATTGCAAGGTGCAATTCTGAAATTTTTTGCTTTTTCCTGCTCCTCTAAGCATGATAAAGAAGATTCAAAGAGAGTGAGATGCCAGCTCCTTTCATTCAGTCAGTAGCTTCAATCATTTCTGGACGTTTTTCAATGGCAAAAATCAATGAATATTGTAAATGCACAAAGAGTAATTTCTCCGCATTGCAAGGTGCAATTCTGAAATTTTTTGCTTTTTCCTGCTCCTCTTAGCATGATAAAGAAGATTCAAAGAGAGTGAGATGCCAGCTCCTTTCATTCAGTCAGTAGCTTCAAACATTTCTGGTATATGAATAACATGATGTTTTTAAATGGCAAAAATCAATGAATATTGTAAATGCACAAACAGTAATTTCTCCGCATTGCAAGGTGCAATTCTGAAATTTTTTGCTTTTTCCTGCTCTTCTTAGCATGATAAAGATTCAAAGAGAGTGAGATGCCAGCTCCTTTCATTCAGTCAGTAGCTTCAATCATTTCTGGTATATGAATAACATGATGTTTTTCAATGGCAAAAATCAATGAATATTGTAAATGCACAAAGAGTAATTTCTCCGCATTGCAAGGTGCAATTCTGAAATTTTTTGCTTTTTCCTGCTCCTCTTAGCATGATAAAGAAGATTCAAAGAGAGTGAGATGCCAGCTCCTTTCATTCAGTCAGTAGCTTCAAACATTTCTGGTATATGAATAACATGATGTTTTTCAATGGCAAAAATCAATGAATATTGTAAATGCACAAACAGTAATTTCTCCGCATTGCAAGGTGCAATTCTGAAATTTTTTGCTTTTTCCTGCTCTTCTTAGCATGATAAAGAAGATTCAAAGAGAGTGAGATGCCAGCTCCTTTCATTCAGTCAGTAGCTTCAATCATTTCTGGTATATGAATAACATGATGTTTTTCAATGGCAAAAATCAATGAATATTGTAAATGCACAAACAGTAATTTCTCCGCATTGCAAGGTGCAATTCTGAATTTTTTTGCTTTTTCCTGCTCCTCTAAGCATGATAAAGAAGATTCAAAGAGAGTGAGATGCCAGCTCCTTTCATTCAGTCAGTAGCTTCAATCATTTCTGGACGTTTTTCAATGGCAAAAATCAATGAATATTGTAAATGCACAAACAGTAATTTCTCCGCATTGCAAGGTGCAATTCTGAATTTTTTTGCTTTTTCCTGCTCTTCTTAGCATGATAAAGAAGATTCAAAGAGAGTGAGATGCCAGCTCCTTTCATTCAGTCAGTAGCTTCAATCATTTCTGGTATATGAATAACATGATGTTTTTCAATGGCAAAAATCAATGAATATTGTAAATGCACAAACAGTAATTTCTCCGCATTGCAAGGTGCAATTCTGAAATTTTTTGCTTTTTCCTGCTCCTCTAAGCATGATAAAGAAGATTCAAAGAGAGTGAGATGCCAGCTCCTTTCATTCAGTCAGTAGCTTCAATCATTTCTGGACGTTTTTCAATGGCAAAAATCAATGAATATTGTAAATGCACAAACAGTAATTTCTCCGCATTGCAAGGTGCAATTCTGAAATTTTTTGCTTTTTCCTGCTCCTCTTAGCATGATAAAGAAGATTCAAAGAGAGTGAGATGCCAGCTCCTTTCATTCAGTCAGTAGCTTCAATCATTTCTGGTATATGAATAACATGATGTTTTTCAATGGCAAAAATCAATGAATATTGTAAATGCACAAACAGTAATTTCTCCGCATTGCAAGGTGCAATTCTGAAATTTTTTGCTTTTTCCTGCTCCTCTAAGCATGATAAAGAAGATTCAAAGAGAGTGAGATGCCAGCTCCTTTCATTCAGTCAGTAGCTTCAATCATTTCTGGACGTTTTTCAATGGCAAAAATCAATGAATATTGTAAATGCACAAACAGTAATTTCTCCGCATTGCAAGGTGCAATTCTGAAATTTTTTGCTTTTTCCTGCTCCTCTTAGCATGATAAAGAAGATTCAAAGAGAGTGAGATGCCAGCTCCTTTCATTCAGTCAGTAGCTTCAAACATTTCTGGTATATGAATAACATGATGTTTTTCAATGGCAAAAATCAATGAATATTGTAAATGCACAAACAGTAATTTCTCCGCATTGAAAGGTGCAATTCTGAAATTTTTTGCTTTTTCCTGCTCCTCTTAGCATGATAAAGAAGATTCAAAGAGAGTGAGATGCCAGCTCCTTTCATTCAGTCAGTAGCTTCAATCATTTCTGGACGTTTTTCAATGGCAAAAATCAATGAATATTGTAAATGCACAAACAGTAATTTCTCCGCATTGCAAGGTGCAATTCTGAAATTTTTTGCTTTTTCCTGCTCCTCTTAGCATGATAAAGAAGATTCAAAGAGAGTGAGATGCCAGCTCCTTTCATTCAGTCAGTAGCTTCAATCATTTCTGGACGTTTTTCAATGGCAAAAATCAATGAATATTGTAAATGCACAAACAGTAATTTCTCCGCATTGCAAGGTGCAATTCTGAAATTTTTTGCTTTTTCCTGCTCCTCTTAGCAAGATAAACAAGATTCAAAGAGAGTGAGATGCCAGCTCCTTTCATTCAGTCAGTAGCTTCAATCATTTCTGGACGTTTTTCAATGGCAAAAATCAATGAATATTGTAAATGCACAAACAGTAATTTCTCCGCATTGCAAGGTGCAATTCTGAAATTTTTTGCTTTTTCCTGCTCCTCTAAGCATGATAAAGAAGATTCAAAGAGAGTGAGATGCCAGCTCCTTTCATTCAGTCAGTAGCTTCAATCATTTCTGGACGTTTTTCAATGGCAAAAATCAATGAATATTGTAAATGCACAAAGAGTAATTTCTCCGCATTGCAAGGTGCAATTCTGAAATTTTTTGCTTTTTCCTGCTCCTCTTAGCATGATAAAGAAGATTCAAAGAGAGTGAGATGCCAGCTCCTTTCATTCAGTCAGTAGCTTCAAACATTTCTGGTATATGAATAACATGATGTTTTTCAATGGCAAAAATCAATGAATATTGTAAATGCACAAACAGTAATTTCTCCGCATTGCAAGGTGCAATTCTGAAATTTTTTGCTTTTTCCTGCTCTTCTTAGCATGATAAAGATTCAAAGAGAGTGAGATGCCAGCTCCTTTCATTCAGTCAGTAGCTTCAATCATTTCTGGTATATGAATAACATGATGTTTTTCAATGGCAAAAATCAATGAATATTGTAAATGCACAAACAGTAATTTCTCCGCATTGCAAGGTGCAATTCTGAAATTTTTTGCTTTTTCCTGCTCCTCTTAGCATGATAAAGAAGATTCAAAGAGAGTGAGATGCCAGCTCCTTTCATTCAGTCAGTAGCTTCAATCATTTCTGGACGTTTTTCAATGGCAAAAATCAATGAATATTGTAAATGCACAAACTAATTTCTCCGCATTGCAAGGTGCAATTCTGAAATTTTTTGCTTTTTGCTGCTCCTCTTAGCATGATAAAGAAGATTCAAAGAGAGTGAGATGCCAGCTCCTTTCATTCAGTCAGTAGCTTCAATCATTTCTGGACGTTTTTCAATGGCAAAAATCAATGAATATTGTAAATGCACAAACAGTAATTTCTCCGTATTGCAAGGTGCAATTCTGAAATTTTTTGCTTTTTCCTGCTCCTCTTAGCATGATAAAGAAGATTCAAAGAGAGTGAGATGCCAGCTCCTTTCATTCAGTCAGTAGCTTCAATCATTTCTGGACGTTTTTCAATGGCAAAAATCAATGAATATTGTAAATGCACAAACAGTAATTTCTCCGCATTGCAAGGTGCAATTCTGAAATTTTTTGCTTTTTCCTGCTCCTCTAAGCATGATAAAGAAGATTCAAAGAGAGTGAGATGCCAGCTCCTTTCATTCAGTCAGTAGCTTCAATCATTTCTGGACGTTTTTCAATGGCAAAAATCAATGAATATTGTAAATGCACAAAGAGTAATTTCTCCGCATTGCAAGGTGCAATTCTGAAATTTTTTGCTTTTTCCTGCTCCTCTTAGCATGATAAAGAAGATTCAAAGAGAGTGAGATGCCAGCTCCTTTCATTCAGTCAGTAGCTTCAAACATTTCTGGTATATGAATAACATGATGTTTTTCAATGGCAAAAATCAATGAATATTGTAAATGCACAAACAGTAATTTCTCCGCATTGCAAGGTGCAATTCTGAAATTTTTTGCTTTTTCCTGCTCTTCTTAGCATGATAAAGAAGATTCAAAGAGAGTGAGATGCCAGCTCCTTTCATTCAGTCAGTAGCTTCAATCATTTCTGGTATATGAATAACATGATGTTTTTCAATGGCAAAAATCAATGAATATTGTAAATGCACAAACAGTAATTTCTCCGCATTGCAAGGTGCAATTCTGAAATTTTTTGCTTTTTCCTGCTCCTCTAAGCATGATAAAGAAGATTCAAAGAGAGTGAGATGCCAGCTCCTTTCATTCAGTCAGTAGCTTCAATCATTTCTGGACGTTTTTCAATGGCAAAAATCAATGAATATTGTAAATGCACAAACAGTAATTTCTCCGCATTGCAAGGTGCAATTCTGAAATTTTTTGCTTTTTCCTGCTCCTCTTAGCATGATAAAGAAGATTCAAAGAGAGTGAGATGCCAGCTCCTTTCATTCAGTCAGTAGCTTCAATCATTTCTGGTATATGAATAACATGATGTTTTTCAATGGCAAAAATCAATGAATATTGTAAATGCACAAACAGTAATTTCTCCGCATTGCAAGGTGCAATTCTGAATTTTTTTGCTTTTTCCTGCTCCTCTAAGCATGATAAAGAAGATTCAAAGAGAGTGAGATGCCAGCTCCTTTCATTCAGTCAGTAGCTTCAATCATTTCTGGACGTTTTTCAATGGCAAAAATCAATGAATATTGTAAATGCACAAACAGTAATTTCTCCGCATTGCAAGGTGCAATTCTGAAATTTTTTGCTTTTTCCTGCTCCTCTTAGCATGATAAAGAAGATTCAAAGAGAGTGAGATGCCAGCTCCTTTCATTCAGTCAGTAGCTTCAAACATTTCTGGTATATGAATAACATGATGTTTTTCAATGGCAAAAATCAATGAATATTGTAAATGCACAAACAGTAATTTCTCCGCATTGAAAGGTGCAATTCTGAAATTTTTTGCTTTTTCCTGCTCCTCTTAGCATGATAAAGAAGATTCAAAGAGAGTGAGATGCCAGCTCCTTTCATTCAGTCAGTAGCTTCAATCATTTCTGGACGTTTTTCAATGGCAAAAATCAATGAATATTGTAAATGCACAAACAGTAATTTCTCCGCATTGCAAGGTGCAATTCTGAAATTTTTTGCTTTTTCCTGCTCCTCTTAGCATGATAAAGAAGATTCAAAGAGAGTGAGATGCCAGCTCCTTTCATTCAGTCAGTAGCTTCAATCATTTCTGGACGTTTTTCAATGGCAAAAATCAATGAATATTGTAAATGCACAAACAGTAATTTCTCCGCATTGCAAGGTGCAATTCTGAAATTTTTTGCTTTTTCCTGCTCCTCTTAGCAAGATAAACAAGATTCAAAGAGAGTGAGATGCCAGCTCCTTTCATTCAGTCAGTAGCTTCAATCATTTCTGGACGTTTTTCAATGGCAAAAATCAATCAATATTGTAAATGCACAAACAGTAATTTCTCCGCATTGCAAGGTGCAATTCTGAAATTTTTTGCTTTTTCCTGCTCCTCTTAGCATGATAAAGAAGATTCAAAGAGAGTGAGATGCCAGCTCCTTTCATTCAGTCAGTAGCTTCAATCATTTCTGGACGTTTTTCAATGGCAAAAATCAATGAATATTGTAAATGCACAAACTAATTTCTCCGCATTGCAAGGTGCAATTCTGAAATTTTTTGCTTTTTGCTGCTCCTCTTAGCATGATAAAGAAGATTCAAAGAGAGTGAGATGCCAGCTCCTTTCATTCAGTCAGTAGCTTCAATCATTTCTGGACGTTTTTCAATGGCAAAAATCAATGAATATTGTAAATGCACAAACAGTAATTTCTCCGTATTGCAAGGTGCAATTCTGAAATTTTTTGCTTTTTCCTGCTCCTCTTAGCATGATAAAGAAGATTCAAAGAGAGTGAGATGCCAGCTCCTTTCATTCAGTCAGTAGCTTCAATCATTTCTGGACGTTTTTCAATGGCAAAAATCAATGAATATTGTAAATGCACAAACAGTAATTTCTCCGCATTGCAAGGTGCAATTCTGAAATTTTTTGCTTTTTCCTGCTCCTCTAAGCATGATAAAGAAGATTCAAAGAGAGTGAGATGCCAGCTCCTTTCATTCAGTCAGTAGCTTCAATCATTTCTGGACGTTTTTCAATGGCAAAAATCAATGAATATTGTAAATGCACAAAGAGTAATTTCTCCGCATTGCAAGGTGCAATTCTAAAATTTTTTGCTTTTTCCTGCTCCTCTTAGCATGATAAAGAAGATTCAAAGAGAGTGAGATGCCAGCTCCTTTCATTCAGTCAGTAGCTTCAATCATTTCTGGTATATGAATAACATGATGTTTTTCAATGGCAAAAATCAATGAATATTGTAAATGCACAAACAGTAATTTCTCCGCATTGCAAGGTGCAATTCTGAAATTTTTTGCTTTTTCCTGCTCCTCTAAGCATGATAAAGAAGATTCAAAGAGAGTGAGATGCCAGCTCCTTTCATTCAGTCAGTAGCTTCAATCATTTCTGGACGTTTTTCAATGTCAAAAATCAATGAATATTGTAAATGCACAAACAGTAATTTCTCCGCATTGCAAGGTGCAATTCTGAAATTTTTTGCTTTTTCCTGCTCCTCTAAGCATGATAAAGAAGATTCAAAGAGAGTGAGATGCCAGCTCCTTTCATTCAGTCAGTAGCTTCAATCATTTCTGGACGTTTTTCAATGGCAAAAATCAATGAATATTGTAAATGCACAAAGAGTAATTTCTCCGCATTGCAAGGTGCAATTCTAAAATTTTTTGCTTTTTCCTGCTCCTCTTAGCATGATAAAGAAGATTCAAAGAGAGTGAGATGCCAGCTCCTTTCATTCAGTCAGTAGCTTCAATCATTTCTGGTATATGAATAACATGATGTTTTTCAATGGCAAAAATCAATGAATATTGTAAATGCACAAACAGTAATTTCTCCGCATTGCAAGGTGCAATTCTGAAATTTTTTGCTTTTTCCTGCTCCTCTAAGCATGATAAAGAAGATTCAAAGAGAGTGAGATGCCAGCTCCTTTCATTCAGTCAGTAGCTTCAATCATTTCTGGACGTTTTTCAATGTCAAAAATCAATGAATATTGTAAATGCACAAACAGTAATTTCTCCGCATTGCAAGGTGCAATTCTGAAATTTTTTGCTTTTTCCTGCTCCTCTAAGCATGATAAAGAAGATTCAAAGAGAGTGAGATGCCAGCTCCTTTCATTCAGTCAGTAGCTTCAATCATTTCTGGACGTTTTTCTATGGCAAAAATCAATGAATATTGTAAATGCACAAACAGTAATTTCTCCGCATTGCAAGGTGCAATTCTGAAATTTTTTGCTTTTTCCTGCTCCTCTTAGCATGATAAAGAAGATTCAAAGAGAGTGAGATGCCAGCTCCTTTCATTCAGTCAGTAGCTTCAAACATTTCTGGTATATGAATAACATGATGTTTTTCAATGGCAAAAATCAATGAATATTGTAAATGCACAAACAGTAATTTCTCCGCATTGCAAGGTGCAATTCTGAAATTTTTTGCTTTTTCCTGCTCTTCTTAGCATGATAAAGAAGATTCAAAGAGAGTGAGATGCCAGCTCCTTTCATTCAGTCAGTAGCTTCAATCATTTCTGGTATATGAATAACATGATGTTTTTCAATGGCAAAAATCAATGAATATTGTAAATGCACAAACAGTAATTTCTCCGCATTGCAAGGTGCAATTCTGAATTTTTTTGCTTTTTCCTGCTCCTCTAAGCATGATAAAGAAGATTCAAAGAGAGTGAGATGCCAGCTCCTTTCATTCAGTCAGTAGCTTCAATCATTTCTGGACGTTTTTCAATGGCAAAAATCAATGAATATTGTAAATGCACAAACAGTAATTTCTCCGCATTGCAAGGTGCAATTCTGAAATTTTTTGCTTTTTCCTGCTCCTCTTAGCATGATAAAGAACATTCAAAGAGAGTGAGATGCCAGCTCCTTTCATTCAGTCAGTAGCTTCAAACATTTCTGGTATATGAATAACATGATATTTTTCAATGGCAAAAATCAATGAATATTGTAAATGCACAAACAGTAATTTCTCCGCATTGAAAGGTGCAATTCTGAAATTTTTTGCTTTTTCCTGCTCCTCTTAGCATGATAAAGAAGATTCAAAGAGAGTGAGATGCCAGCTCCTTTCATTCAGTCAGTAGCTTCAATCATTTCTGGACGTTTTTCAATGGCAAAAATCAATGAATATTGTAAATGCACAAACAGTAATTTCTCCGCATTGCAAGGTGCAATTCTGAAATTTTTTGCTTTTTCCTGCTCCTCTTAGCATGATAAAGAAGATTCAAAGAGAGTGAGATGCCAGCTCCTTTCATTCAGTCAGTAGCTTCAATCATTTCTGGACGTTTTTCAATGGCAAAAATCAATGAATATTGTAAATGCACAAACAGTAATTTCTCCGCATTGCAAGGTGCAATTCTGAAATTTTTTGCTTTTTTCTGCTCCTCTTAGCATGATAAAGAAGATTCAAAGAGAGTGAGATGCCAGCTCCTTTCATTCAGTCAGTAGCTTCAAACATTTCTGGTATATGAATAACATGATGTTTTTCAATGGCAAAAATCAATGAATATTGTAAATGCACAAACAGTAATTTCTCCGCATTGCAAGGTGCAATTCTGAAATTTTTTGCTTTTTCCTGCTCCTCTTAGCATGATAAAGAAGATTCAAAGAGAGTGAGATGCCAGCTCCTTTCATTCAGTCAGTAGCTTCAATCATTTCTGGACGTTTTTCAATGGCAAAAATCAATGAATATTGTAAATGCACAAACAGTAATTTCTCCGCATTGCAAGGTGCAATTCTGAAATTTTTTGCTTTTTCCTGCTCCTCTTAGCAAGATAAACAAGATTCAAAGAGAGTGAGATGCCAGCTCCTTTCATTCAGTCAGTAGCTTCAATCATTTCTGGACGTTTTTCAATGGCAAAAATCAATGAATATTGTAAATGCACAAACAGTAATTTCTCCGCATTGCAAGGTGCAATTCTGAAATTTTTTGCTTTTTCCTGCTCCTCTTAGCATGATAAAGAAGATTCAAAGAGAGTGAGATGCCAGCTCCTTTCATTCAGTCAGTAGCTTCAATCATTTCTGGACGTTTTTCAATGGCAAAAATCAATGAATATTGTAAATGCACAAACTAATTTCTCCGCATTGCAAGGTGCAATTCTGAAATTTTTTGCTTTTTGCTGCTCCTCTTAGCATGATAAAGAAGATTCAAAGAGAGTGAGATGCCAGCTCCTTTCATTCAGTCAGTAGCTTCAATCATTTCTGGACGTTTTTCAATGGCAAAAATCATTGAATATTGTAAATGCACAAACAGTAATTTCTCCGTATTGCAAGGTGCAATTCTGAAATTTTTTGCTTTTTCCTGCTCCTCTTAGCATGATAAAGAAGATTCAAAGAGAGTGAGATGCCAGCTCCTTTCATTCAGTCAGTAGCTTCAATCATTTCTGGACGTTTTTCAATGGCAAAAATCAATGAATATTGTAAATGCACAAACAGTAATTTCTCCGCATTGCAAGGTGCAATTCTGAAATTTTTTGCTTTTTCCTGCTCCTCTAAGCATGATAAAGAAGATTCAAAGAGAGTGAGATGCCAGCTCCTTTCATTCAGTCAGTAGCTTCAATCATTTCTGGACGTTTTTCAATGGCAAAAATCAATGAATATTGTAAATGCACAAACAGTAATTTCTCCGCATTGCAAGATGCAATTCTGAAATTTTTTGCTTTTTCCTGCTCCTCTTAGCATGATAAAGAAGATTCAAAGAGAGTGAGATGCCAGCTCCTTTCATTCAGTCAGTAGCTTCAAACATTTCTGGTATATGAATAACATGATGTTTTTCAATGGCAAAAATCAATGAATATTGTAAATGCACAAACAGTAATTTCTCCGCATTGCAAGGTGCAATTCTGAAATTTTTTGCTTTTTCCTGCTCCTCTTAGCATGATAAAGAAGATTCAAAGAGAGTGAGATGCCAGCTCCTTTCATTCAGTCAGTAGCTTCAATCATTTCTGGACGTTTTTCAATGGCAAAAATCAATGAATATTGTAAATGCACAAACAGTAATTTCTCCGCATTGCAAGGTGCAATTCTGAAATTTTTTGCTTTTTCCTGCTCCTCTTAGCATGATAAAGAAGATTCAAAGAGAGTGAGATGCCAGCTCCTTTCATTCAGTCAGTAGCTTCAAACATTTCTGGTATATGAATAACATGATGTTTTTCAATGGCAAAAATCAATGAATATTGTAAATGCACAAACAGTAATTTCTACGCATTGCAAGGTGCAATTCTGAAATTTTTTGCTTTTTCCTGCTCCTCTAAGCATGATAAAGAAGATTCAAAGAGAGTGAGATGCCAGCTCCTTTCATTCAGTCAGTAGCTTCAATCATTTCTGGACGTTTTTCAATGGCAAAAATCAATGAATATTGTAAATGCACAAACAGTAATTTCTCCGCATTGCAAGGTGCAATTCTGAAATTTTTTGCTTTTTCCTGCTCCTCTTAGCATGATAAAGAAGATTCAAAGAGAGTGAGATGCCAGCTCCTTTCATTCAGTCAGTAGCTTCAAACATTTCTAGTATATGAATAACATGATGTTTTTCAATGGCAAAAATCAATGAATATTGTAAATGCACAAACAGTAATTTCTCCGCATTGCAAGGTGCAATTCTGAAATTTTTTGCTTTTTCCTGCTCCTCTTAGCATGATAAAGAAGATTCAAAGAGAGTGAGATGCCAGCTCCTTTCATTCAGTCAGTAGCTTCAATCATTTCTGGACGTTTTTCAATGGCAAAAATCAATGAATATTGTAAATGCACAAACAGTAATTTCAACGCATTGCAAGGAGCAATTCTGAATTTTTTTGCTTTTTCCTGCTCCTCTTAGCATGATAAAGAAGATTCAAAGAGAGTGAGATGCCAGCTCCTTTCATTCAGTCAGTAGCTTCAAACATTTCTGGTATATGAATAACATGATGTTTTTCAATGGCAAAAATCAATGAATATTGTAAATGCACAAACAGTAATTTCTCCGCATTGCAAGGTGCAATTTTGAAATTTTTTGCTTTTTCCTGCTCCTCTTAGCATGGTAAAGAAGATTCAAAGAGAGTGAGATGCCAGCTCCTTTCATTCAGTCAGTAGCTTCAATCATTTCTGGACGTTTTTCAATGGCAAAAATCAATGAATATTGTAAATGCACAAACAGTAATTTCTCCGCATTGCAAGGTGCAATTCTGAAATTTTTTGCTTTTTCCTGCTCCTCTTAGCATGATAAACAAGATTCAAAGAGAGTGAGATGCCAGCTCCTTTCATTCAGTCAGTAGCTTCAATCATTTCTGGATGTTTTTCAATGGCAAAAATCAATGAATATTGTAAATGCACAAACAGTAATTTCTCCGCATTGCAAGGTGCAATTCTGAAATTTTTTGCTTTTTTCTGCTCCTCTTAGCATGATAAAGAAGATTCAAAGAGAGTGAGATGCCAGCTCCTTTCATTCAGTCAGTAGCTTCAAACATTTCTGGTATATGAATAACATGATGTTTTTCTGAGATGCCAGCTCCTTTCATTCAGTCAGTAGCTTCAATCATTTCTGGACGTTTTTCAATGGCAAAAATCAATGAATATTGTAAATGCACAAACAGTAATTTCTCCGCATTGCAAGGTGCAATTCTGAAATTTTTTGCTTTTTCCTGCTCCTCTTAGCATGATAAAGAAGATTCAAAGAGAGTGAGATGCCAGCTCCTTTCATTCAGTCAGTAGCTTCAATCATTTCTGGTATATGAATAACATGATGTTTTTCAATGGCAAAAATCAATGAATATTGTAAATGCACAAACAGTAATTTCTCCCCATTGCAAGGTGCAATTCTGAAATTTTTTGCTTTTTTCTGCTCCTCTAAGCATGATAAAGAAGATTCAAAGAGAGTGAGATGCCAGCTCCTTTCATTCAGTCAGTAGCTTCAATCATTTCTGGACGTTTTTCAATGGCAAAAATCAATGAATATTGTAAATGCACAAACAGTAATTTCTCCGCATTGCAAGGTGCAATTCTGAAATTTTTTGCTTTTTCCTGCTCCTCTTAGCATGATAAAGAAGATTAAAAGAGAGTGAGATGCCAGCTCCTTTCATTCAGTCAGTAGCTTCAAACATTTCTGGTATATGAATAACATGATGTTTTTCAATGGCAAAAATCAATGAATATTGTAAATGCACAAACAGTAATTTCTCCGCATTGAAAGGTGCAATTCTGAAATTTTTTGCTTTTTCCTGCTCCTCTTAGCATGATAAAGAAGATTCAAAGAGAGTGAGATGCCAGCTCCTTTCATTCAGTCAGTAGCTTCAATCATTTCTGGACGTTTTTCAATGGCAAAAATCAATGAATATTGTAAATGCACAAACAGTAATTTCTCCGCATTGCAAGGTGCAATTCTGAAATTTTTTGCTTTTTCCTGCTCCTCTTAGCATGATAAAGAAGATTCAAAGAGAGTGAGATGCCAGCTCCTTTCATTCAGTCAGTAGCTTCAATCATTTCTGGACGTTTTTCAATGGCAAAAATCAATGAATATTGTAAATGCACAAACAGTAATTTCTCCGCATTGCAAGGTGCAATTCTGAAATTTTTTGCTTTTTCCTGCTCCTCTTAGCAAGATAAACAAGATTCAAAGAGAGTGAGATGCCAGCTCCTTTCATTCAGTCAGTAGCTTCAATCATTTCTGGACGTTTTTCAATGGCAAAAATCAATGAATATTGTAAATACACAAACAGTAATTTCTCCGCATTGCAAGGTGCAATTCTGAAATTTTTTGCTTTTTCCTGCTCCTCTTAGCATGATAAAGAAGATTCAAAGAGAGTGAGATGCCAGCTCCTTTCATTCAGTCAGTAGCTTCAATCATTTCTGGACGTTTTTCAATGGCAAAAATCAATGAATATTGTAAATGCACAAACTAATTTCTCCGCATTGCAAGGTGCAATTCTGAAATTTTTTGCTTTTTGCTGCTCCTCTTAGCATGATAAAGAAGATTCAAAGAGAGTGAGATGCCAGCTCCTTTCATTCAGTCAGTAGCTTCAATCATTTCTGGACGTTTTTCAATGGCAAAAATCAATGAATATTGTAAATGCACAAACAGTAATTTCTCTGCATTGCAAGGTGCAATTTTGAAATTTTTTGCTTTTTCCTGCTCCTCTTAGCATGGTAAAGAAGATTCAAAGAGAGTGAGATGCCAGCTCCTTTCATTCAGTCAGTAGCTTCAATCATTTCTGGACGTTTTTCAATGGCAAAAATCAATGAATATTGTAAATGCACAAACAGTAATTTCTCCGCATTGCAAGGTGCAATTCTGAAATTTTTTGCTTTTTCCTGCTCCTCTTAGCATGATAAACAAGATTCAAAGAGAGTGAGATGCCAGCTCCTTTCATTCAGTCAGTAGCTTCAATCATTTCTGGATGTTTTTCAATGGCAAAAATCAATGAATATTGTAAATGCACAAACAGTAATTTCTCCGCATTGCAAGGTGCAATTCTGAAATTTTTTGCTTTTTTCTGCTCCTCTTAGCATGATAAAGAAGATTCAAAGAGAGTGAGATGCCAGCTCCTTTCATTCAGTCAGTAGCTTCAAACATTTCTGGTATATGAATAACATGATGTTTTTCTGAGATGCCAGCTCCTTTCATTCAGTCAGTAGCTTCAATCATTTCTGGACGTTTTTCAATGGCAAAAATCAATGAATATTGTAAATGCACAAACAGTAATTTCTCCGCATTGCAAGGTGCAATTCTGAAATTTTTTGCTTTTTCCTGCTCCTCTTAGCATGATAAAGAAGATTCAAAGAGAGTGAGATGCCAGCTCCTTTCATTCAGTCAGTAGCTTCAATCATTTCTGGTATATGAATAACATGATGTTTTTCAATGGCAAAAATCAATGAATATTGTAAATGCACAAACAGTAATTTCTCCCCATTGCAAGGTGCAATTCTGAAATTTTTTGCTTTTTCCTGCTCCTCTAAGCATGATAAAGAAGATTCAAAGAGAGTGAGATGCCAGCTCCTTTCATTCAGTCAGTAGCTTCAATCATTTCTGGACGTTTTTCAATGGCAAAAATCAATGAATATTGTAAATGCACAAACAGTAATTTCTCCGCATTGCAAGGTGCAATTCTGAAATTTTTTGCTTTTTCCTGCTCCTCTTAGCATGATAAAGAAGATTCAAAGAGAGTGAGATGCCAGCTCCTTTCATTCAGTCAGTAGCTTCAAACATTTCTGGTATATGAATAACATGATGTTTTTCAATGGCAAAAATCAATGAATATTGTAAATGCACAAACAGTAATTTCTCCGCATTGAAAGGTGCAATTCTGAAATTTTTTGCTTTTTCCTGCTCCTCTTAGCATGATAAAGAAGATTCAAAGAGAGTGAGATGCCAGCTCCTTTCATTCAGTCAGTAGCTTCAATCATTTCTGGACGTTTTTCAATGGCAAAAATCAATGAATATTGTAAATGCACAAACAGTAATTTCTCCGCATTGCAAGGTGCAATTCTGAAATTTTTTGCTTTTTCCTGCTCCTCTTAGCATGATAAAGAAGATTCAAAGAGAGTGAGATGCCAGCTCCTTTCATTCAGTCAGTAGCTTCAATCATTTCTGGACGTTTTTCAATGGCAAAAATCAATGAATATTGTAAATGCACAAACAGTAATTTCTCCGCATTGCAAGGTGCAATTCTGAAATTTTTTGCTTTTTCCTGCTCCTCTTAGCAAGATAAACAAGATTCAAAGAGAGTGAGATGCCAGCTCCTTTCATTCAGTCAGTAGCTTCAATCATTTCTGGACGTTTTTCAATGGCAAAAATCAATGAATATTGTAAATACACAAACAGTAATTTCTCCGCATTGCAAGGTGCAATTCTGAAATTTTTTGCTTTTTCCTGCTCCTCTTAGCATGATAAAGAAGATTCAAAGAGAGTGAGATGCCAGCTCCTTTCATTCAGTCAGTAGCTTCAATCATTTCTGGACGTTTTTCAATGGCAAAAATCAATGAATATTGTAAATGCACAAACTAATTTCTCCGCATTGCAAGGTGCAATTCTGAAATTTTTTGCTTTTTGCTGCTCCTCTTAGCATGATAAAGAAGATTCAAAGAGAGTGAGATGCCAGCTCCTTTCATTCAGTCAGTAGCTTCAATCATTTCTGGACGTTTTTCAATGGCAAAAATCAATGAATATTGTAAATGCACAAACAGTAATTTCTCCGTATTGCAAGGTGCAATTCTGAAATTTTTTGCTTTTTCCTGCTCCTCTTAGCATGATAAAGAAGATTCAAAGAGAGTGAGATGCCAGCTCCTTTCATTCAGTCAGTAGCTTCAATCATTTCTGGACGTTTTTCAATGGCAAAAATCAATGAATATTGTAAATGCACAAACAGTAATTTCTCCGCATTGCAAGGTGCAATTCTGAAATTTTTTGCTTTTTCCTGCTCCTCTAAGCATGATAAAGAAGATTCAAAGAGAGTGAGATGCCAGCTCCTTTCATTCAGTCAGTAGCTTCAATCATTTCTGGACGTTTTTCAATGGCAAAAATCAATGAATATTGTAAATGCACAAAGAGTAATTTCTCCGCATTGCAAGGTGCAATTCTGAAATTTTTTGCTTTTTCCTGCTCCTCTTAGCATGATAAAGAAGATTCAAAGAGAGTGAGATGCCAGCTCCTTTCATTCAGTCAGTAGCTTCAAACATTTCTGGTATATGAATAACATGATGTTTTTCAATGGCAAAAATCAATGAATATTGTAAATGCACAAACAGTAATTTCTCCGCATTGCAAGGTGCAATTCTGAAATTTTTTGCTTTTTCCTGCTCTTCTTAGCATGATAAAGAAGATTCAAAGAGAGTGAGATGCCAGCTCCTTTCATTCAGTCAGTAGCTTCAATCATTTCTGGACGTTTTTCAATGGCAAAAATCAATGAATATTGTAAATGCACAAACAGTAATTTCTCCGCATTGCAAGGTGCAATTCTGAAATTTTTTGCTTTTTTCTGCTCCTCTTAGCATGATAAAGAAGATTCAAAGAGAGTGAGATGCCAGCTCCTTTCATTCAGTCAGTAGCTTCAAACATTTCTGGTATATGAATAACATGATGTTTTTCAATGGCAAAAATCAATGAATATTGTAAATGCACAAACAGTAATTTCTCCGCATTGCAAGGTGCAATTCTGAAATTTTTTGCTTTTTCCTGCTCCTCTTAGCATGATAAAGAAGATTCAAAGAGAGTGAGATGCCAGCTCCTTTCATTCAGTCAGTAGCTTCAATCATTTCTGGACGTTTTTCAATGGCAAAAATCAATGAATATTGTAAATGCACAAACAGTAATTTCTCCGCATTGCAAGGTGCAATTCTGAAATTTTTTGCTTTTTCCTGCTCCTCTTAGCAAGATAAACAAGATTCAAAGAGAGTGAGATGCCAGCTCCTTTCATTCAGTCAGTAGCTTCAATCATTTCTGGACGTTTTTCAATGGCAAAAATCAATGAATATTGTAAATGCACAAACAGTAATTTCTCCGTATTGCAAGGTGCAATTCTGAAATTTTTTGCTTTTTCCTGCTCCTCTTAGCATGATAAAGAAGATTCAAAGAGAGTGAGATGCCAGCTCCTTTCATTCAGTCAGTAGCTTCAATCATTTCTGGACGTTTTTCAATGGCAAAAATCAATGAATATTGTAAATGCACAAACAGTAATTTCTCCGCATTGCAAGGTGCAATTCTGAAATTTTTTGCTTTTTCCTGCTCCTCTAAGCATGATAAAGAAGATTCAAAGAGAGTGAGATGCCAGCTCCTTTCATTCAGTCAGTAGCTTCAATCATTTCTGGACGTTTTTCAATGGCAAAAATCAATGAATATTGTAAATGCACAAAGAGTAATTTCTCCGCATTGCAAGGTGCAATTCTGAAATTTTTTGCTTTTTCCTGCTCCTCTTAGCATGATAAAGAAGATTCAAAGAGAGTGAGATGCCAGCTCCTTTCATTCAGTCAGTAGCTTCAAACATTTCTGGTATATGAATAACATGATGTTTTTCAATGGCAAAAATCAATGAATATTGTAAATGCACAAACAGTAATTTCTCCGCATTGCAAGGTGCAATTCTGAAATTTTTTGCTTTTTCCTGCTCTTCTTAGCATGATAAAGAAGATTCAAAGAGAGTGAGATGCCAGCTCCTTTCATTCAGTCAGTAGATTCAATCATTTCTGGTATATGAATAACATGATGTTTTTCAATGGCAAAAATCAATGAATATTGTAAATGCACAAACAGTAATTTCTCCGCATTGCAAGGTGCAATTCTGAAATTTTTTGCTTTTTCCTGCTCCTCTTAGCATGATAAAGAAGATTCAAAGAGAGTGAGATGCCAGCTCCTTTCATTCAGTCAGTAGCTTCAATCATTTCTGGACGTTTTTCAATGGCAAAAATCATTGAATATTGTAAATGCACAAACTAATTTCTCCGCATTGCAAGGTGCAATTCTGAAATTTTTTGCTTTTTGCTGCTCCTCTTAGCATGATAAAGAAGATTCAAAGAGAGTGAGATGCCAGCTCCTTTCATTCAGTCAGTAGCTTCAATCATTTCTGGACGTTTTTCAATGGCAAAAATCAATGAATATTGTAAATGCACAAACAGTAATTTCTCCGTATTGCAAGGTGCAATTCTGAAATTTTTTGCTTTTTCCTGCTCCTCTTAGCATGATAAAGAAGATTCAAAGAGAGTGAGATGCCAGCTCCTTTCATTCAGTCAGTAGCTTCAATCATTTCTGGACGTTGTTCAATGGAAAAAATCAATGAATATTGTAAATGCACAAACAGTAATTTCTCCGCATTGCAAGGTGCAATTCTGAAATTTTTTGCTTTTTCCTGCTCCTCTAAGCATGATAAAGAAGATTCAAAGAGAGTGAGATGCCAGCTCCTTTCATTCAGTCAGTAGCTTCAATCATTTCTGGACGTTTTTCAATGGCAAAAATCAATGAATATTGTAAATGCACAAAGAGTAATTTCTCCGCATTGCAAGGTGCAATTCTGAAATTTTTTGCTTTTTCCTGCTCCTCTTAGCATGATAAAGAAGATTCAAAGAGAGTGAGATGCCAGCTCCTTTCATTCAGTCAGTAGCTTCAAACATTTCTGGTATATGAATAACATGATGTTTTTCAATGGCAAAAATCAATGAATATTGTAAATGCACAAACAGTAATTTCTCCGCATTGCAAGGTGCAATTCTGAAATTTTTTGCTTTTTCCTGCTCTTCTTAGCATGATAAAGAAGATTCAAAGAGAGTGAGATGCCAGCTCCTTTCATTCAGTCAGTAGCTTCAATCATTTCAGGTATATGAATAACATGATGTTTTTCAATGGCAAAAATCAATGAATATTGTAAATGCACAAACAGTAATTTCTCCGCATTGCAAGGTGCAATTCTGAAATTTTTTGCTTTTTCCTGCTCCTCTAAGCATGATAAAGAAGATTCAAAGAGAGTGAGATGCCAGCTCCTTTCATTCAGTCAGTAGCTTCAATCATTTCTGGACGTTTTTCAATGGCAAAAATCAATGAATATTGTAAATGCACAAACAGTAATTTCTCCGCATTGCAAGGTGCAATTCTGAAATTTTTTGCTTTTTCCTGCTCCTCTTAGCATGATAAAGAAGATTCAAAGAGAGTGAGATGCCAGCTCCTTTCATTCAGTCAGTAGCTTCAATCATTTCTGGTATATGAATAACATGATGTTTTTCAATGGCAAAAATCAATGAATATTGTAAATGCACAAACAGTAATTTCTCCGCATTGCAAGGTGCAATTCTGAAATTTTTTGCTTTTTCCTGCTCCTCTAAGCATGATAAAGAAGATTCAAAGAGAGTGAGATGCCAGCTCCTTTCATTCAGTCAGTAGCTTCAATCATTTCTGGACGTTTTTCAATGGCAAAAATCAATGAATATTGTAAATGCACAAACAGTAATTTCTCCGCATTGCAAGGTGCAATTCTGAAATTTTTTGCTTTTTCCTGCTCCTCTTAGCATGATAAAGAAGATTCAAAGAGAGTGAGATGCCAGCTCCTTTCATTCAGTCAGTAGCTTCAAACATTTCTGGTATATGAATAACATGATGTTTTTCAATGGCAAAAATCAATGAATATTGTAAATGCACAAACAGTAATTTCTCCGCATTGAAAGGTGCAATTCTGAAATTTTTTGCTTTTTCCTGCTCCTCTTAGCATGATAAAGAAGATTCAAAGAGAGTGAGATGCCAGCTCCTTTCATTCAGTCAGTAGCTTCAATCATTTCTGGACGTTTTTCAATGGCAAAAATCAATGAATATTGTAAATGCACAAACAGTAATTTCTCCGCATTGCAAGGTGCAATTCTGAAATTTTTTGCTTTTTCCTGCTCCTCTTAGCATGATAAAGAAGATTCAAAGAGAGTGAGATGCCAGCTCCTTTCATTCAGTCAGTAGCTTCAATCATTTCTGGACGTTTTTCAATGGCAAAAATCAATGAATATTGTAAATGCACAAACAGTAATTTCTCCGCATTGCAAGGTGCAATTCTGAAATTTTTTGCTTTTTTCTGCTCCTTTTAGCATGATAAAGAAGATTCAAAGAGAGTGAGATGCCAGCTCCTTTCATTCAGTCAGTAGCTTCAAACATTTCTGGTATATGAATAACATGATGTTTTTCAATGGCAAAAATCAATGAATATTGTAAATGCACAAACAGTAATTTCTCCGCATTGCAAGGTGCAATTCTGAAATTTTTTGCTTTTTCCTGCTCCTCTTAGCATGATAAAGAAGATTCAATGAGAGTGAGATGCCAGCTCCTTTCATTCAGTCAGTAGCTTCAATCATTTCTGGACGTTTTTCAATGGCAAAAATCAATGAATATTGTAAATGCACAAACAGTAATTTCTCCGCATTGCAAGGTGCAATTCTGAAATTTTTTGCTTTTTCCTGCTCCTCTTAGCAAGATAAACAAGATTCAAAGAGAGTGAGATGCCAGCTCCTTTCATTCAGTCAGTAGCTTCAATCATTTCTGGACGTTTTTCAATGGCAAAAATCAATGAATATTGTAAATGCACAAACAGTAGTTTCTCCGCATTGCAAGGTGCAATTCTGAAATTTTTTGCTTTTTCCTGCTCCTCTTAGCATGATAAAGAAGATTCAAAGAGAGTGAGATGCCAGCTCCTTTCATTCAGTCAGTAGCTTCAATCATTTCTGGACGTTTTTCAATGGCAAAAATCAATGAATATTGTAAATGCACAAACTAATTTCTCCGCATTGCAAGGTGCAATTCTGAAATTTTTTGCTTTTTGCTGCTCCTCTTAGCATGATAAAGAAGATTCAAAGAGAGTGAGATGCCAGCTCCTTTCATTCAGTCAGTAGCTTCAATCATTTCTGGACGTTTTTCAATGGCAAAAATCATTGAATATTGTAAATGCACAAACAGTAATTTCTCCATATTGCAAGGTGCAATTCTGAAATTTTTTGCTTTTTCCTGCTCCTCTTAGCATGATAAAGAAGATTCAAAGAGAGTGAGATGCCAGCTCCTTTCATTCAGTCAGTAGCTTCAATCATTTCTGAACGTTTTTCAATGGCAAAAATCAATGAATATTGTAAATGCACAAACAGTAATTTCTCCGCATTGCAAGGTGCAATTCTGAAATTTTTTGCTTTTTCCTGCTCCTCTAAGCATGATAAAGAAGATTCAAAGAGAGTGAGATGCCAGCTCCTTTCATTCAGTCAGTAGCTTCAATCATTTCTGGACGTTTTTCAATGGCAAAAATCAATGAATATTGTAAATGCACAAACAGTAATTTCTCCGCATTGCAAGATGCAATTCTGAAATTTTTTGCTTTTTCCTGCTCCTCTTAGCATGATAAAGAAGATTCAAAGAGAGTGAGATGCCAGCTCCTTTCATTCAGTCAGTAGCTTCAAACATTTCTGGTATATGAATAACATGATGTTTTCCAATGGCAAAAATCAATGAATATTGTAAATGCACAAACAGTAATTTCTCCGCATTGCAAGGTGCAATTCTGAAATTTTTTGCTTTTTCCTGCTCCTCTTAGCATGATAAAGAAGATTCAAAGAGAGTGAGATGCCAGCTCCTTTCATTCAGTCAGTAGCTTCAATCATTTCTGGACTTTTTTCAATGGCAAAAATCAATGAATATTGTAAATGCACAAACAGTAATTTCTCCGCATTGCAAGGTGCAATTCTGAAATTTTTTGCTTTTTCCTGCTCCTCTTAGCATGATAAAGAAGATTCAAAGAGAGTGAGATGCCAGCTCCTTTCATTCAGTCAGTAGCTTCAAACATTTCTGGTATATGAATAACATGATGTTTTTCAATGGCAAAAATCAATGAATATTGTAAATGCACAAACAGTAATTTCTCCGCATTGCAAGGTGCAATTCTGAAATTTTTTGCTTTTTCCTGCTCCTCTAAGCATGATAAAGAAGATTCAAAGAGAGTGAGATGCCAGCTCCTTTCATTCAGTCAGTAGCTTCAATCATTTCTGGACGTTTTTCAATGGCAAAAATCAATGAATATTGTAAATGCACAAACTAATTTCTCCGCATTGCAAGGTGCAATTCTGAAATTTTTTGCTTTTTGCTGCTCCTCTTAGCATGATAAAGAAGATTCAAAGAGAGTGAGATGCCAGCTCCTTTCATTCAGTCAGTAGCTTCAATCATTTCTGGACGTTTTTCAATGGCAAAAATCATTGAATATTGTAAATGCACAAACAGTAATTTCTCCGTATTGCAAGGTGCAATTCTGAAATTTTTTGCTTTTTCCTGCTCCTCTTAGCATGATAAAGAAGATTCAAAGAGAGTGAGATGCCAGCTCCTTTCATTCAGTCAGTAGCTTCAATCATTTCTGAACGTTTTTCAATGGCAAAAATCAATGAATATTGTAAATGCACAAACAGTAATTTCTCCGCATTGCAAGGTGCAATTCTGAAATTTTTTGCTTTTTCCTGCTCCTCTAAGCATGATAAAGAAGATTCAAAGAGAGTGAGATGCCAGCTCCTTTCATTCAGTCAGTAGCTTCAATCATTTCTGGACGTTTTTCAATGGCAAAAATCAATGAATATTGTAAATGCACAAACAGTAATTTCTCCGCATTGCAAGATGCAATTCTGAAATTTTTTGCTTTTTCCTGCTCCTCTTAGCATGATAAAGAAGATTCAAAGAGAGTGAGATGCCAGCTCCTTTCATTCAGTCAGTAGCTTCAAACATTTCTGGTATATGAATAACATGATGTTTTTCAATGGCAAAAATCAATGAATATTGTAAATGCACAAACAGTAATTTCTCCGCATTGCAAGGTGCAATTCTGAAATTTTTTGCTTTTTCCTGCTCCTCTTAGCATGATAAAGAAGATTCAAAGAGAGTGAGATGCCAGCTCGTTTCATTCAGTCAGTAGCTTCAATCATTTCTGGACGTTTTTCAATGGCAAAAATCAATGAATATTGTAAATGCACAAACAGTAATTTCTCCGCATTGCAAGGTGCAATTCTGAAATTTTTTGCTTTTTCCTGCTCCTCTTAGCATGATAAAGAAGATTCAAAGAGAGTGAGATGCCAGCTCCTTTCATTCAGTCAGTAGCTTCAAACATTTCTGGTATATGAATAACATGATGTTTTTCAATGGCAAAAATCAATGAATATTGTAAATGCACAAACAGTAATTTCTCCGCATTGCAAGGTGCAATTCTGAAATTTTTTGCTTTTTCCTGCTCCTCTAAGCATGATAAAGAAGATTCAAAGAGAGTGAGATGCCAGCTCCTTTCATTCAGTCAGTAGCTTCAATCATTTCTGGACGTTTTTCAATGGCAAAAATCAATGAATATTGTAAATGCACAAACAGTAATTTCTCCGCATTGCAAGGTGCAATTCTGAAATTTTTTGCTTTTTCCTGCTCCTCTTAGCATGATAAAGAAGATTCAAAGAGAGTGAGATGCCAGCTCCTTTCATTCAGTCAGTAGCTTCAAACATTTCTAGTATATGAATAACATGATGTTTTTCAATGGCAAAAATCAATGAATATTGTAAATGCACAAACAGTAATTTCTCCGCATTGCAAGGTGCAATTCTGAAATTTTTTGCTTTTTCCTGCTCCTCTTAGCATGATAAAGAAGATTCAAAGAGAGTGAGATGCCAGCTCCTTTCATTCAGTCAGTAGCTTCAATCATTTCTGGACGTTTTTCAATGGCAAAAATCAATGAATATTGTAAATGCACAAACAGTAATTTCAACGCATTGCAAGGAGCAATTCTGAATTTTTTTGCTTTTTCCTGCTCCTCTTAGCATGATAAAGAAGATTCAAAGAGAGTGAGATGCCAGCTCCTTTCATTCAGTCAGTAGCTTCAAACATTTCTGGTATATGAATAACATGATGTTTTTCAATGGCAAAAATCAATGAATATTGTAAATGCACAAACAGTAATTTCTCCGCATTGCAAGGTGCAATTTTGAAATTTTTTGCTTTTTCCTGCTCCTCTTAGCATGGTAAAGAAGATTCAAAGAGAGTGAGATGCCAGCTCCTTTCATTCAGTCAGTAGCTTCAATCATTTCTGGACGTTTTTCAATGGCAAAAATCAATGAATATTGTAAATGCACAAACAGTAATTTCTCCGCATTGCAAGGTGCAATTCTGAAATTTTTTGCTTTTTCCTGCTCCTCTTAGCATGCTAAACAAGATTCAAAGAGAGTGAGATGCCAGCTCCTTTCATTCAGTCAGTAGCTTCAATCATTTCTGGATGTTTTTCAATGGCAAAAATCAATGAATATTGTAAATGCACAAACAGTAATTTCTCCGCATTGCAAGGTGTAATTCTGAAATTTTTTGCTTTTTTCTGCTCCTCTTAGCATGATAAAGAAGATTCAAAGAGAGTGAGATGCCAGCTCCTTTCATTCAGTCAGTAGCTTCAAACATTTCTGGTATATGAATAACATGATGTTTTTCTGAGATGCCAGCTCCTTTCATTCAGTCAGTAGCTTCAATCATTTCTGGACGTTTTTCAATGGCAAAAATCAATGAATATTGTAAATGCACAAACAGTAATTTCTCCGCATTGCAAGGTGCAATTCTGAAATTTTTTGCTTTTTCCTGCTCCTCTTAGCATGATAAAGAAGATTCAAAGAGAGTGAGATGCCAGCTCCTTTCATTCAGTCAGTAGCTTCAATCATTTCTGGTATATGAATAACATGATGTTTTTCAATGGCAAAAATCAATGAATATTGTAAATGCACAAACAGTAATTTCTCCCCATTGCAAGGTGCAATTCTGAAATTTTTTGCTTTTTCCTGCTCCTCTAAGCATGATAAAGAAGATTCAAAGAGAGTGAGATGCCAGCTCCTTTCATTCAGTCAGTAGCTTCAATCATTTCTGGACGTTTTTCAATGGCAAAAATCAATGAATATTGTAAATGCACAAACAGTAATTTCTCCGCACTGCAAGGTGCAATTCTGAAATTTTTTGCTTTTTCCTGCTCCTCTTAGCATGATAAAGAAGATTCAAAGAGAGTGAGATGCCAGCTCCTTTCATTCAGTCAGTAGCTTCAAACATTTCTGGTATATGAATAACATGATGTTTTTCAATGGCAAAAATCAATGAATATTGTAAATGCACAAACAGTAATTTCTCCGCATTGAAAGGTGCAATTCTGAAATTTTTTGCTTTTTCCTGCTCCTCTTAGCATGATAAAGAAGATTCAAAGAGAGTGAGATGCCAGCTCCTTTCATTCAGTCAGTAGCTTCAATCATTTCTGGACGTTTTTCAATGGCAAAAATCAATGAATATTGTAAATGCACAAACAGTAATTTCTCCGCATTGCAAGGTGCAATTCTGAAATTTTTTGCTTTTTCCTGCTCCTCTTAGCATGATAAAGAAGATTCAAAGAGAGTGAGATGCCAGCTCCTTTCATTCAGTCAGTAGCTTCAATCATTTCTGGACGTTTTTCAATGGCAAAAATCAATGAATATTGTAAATGCACAAACAGTAATTTCTCCGCATTGCAAGGTGCAATTCTGAAATTTTTTGCTTTTTCCTGCTCCTCTTAGCAAGATAAACAAGATTCAAAGAGAGTGAGATGCCAGCTCCTTTCATTCAGTCAGTAGCTTCAATCATTTCTGGACGTTTTTCAATGGCAAAAATCAATGAATATTGTAAATACACAAACAGTAATTTCTCCGCATTGCAAGGTGCAATTCTGAAATTTTTTGCTTTTTCCTGCTCCTCTTAGCATGATAAAGTAGATTCAAAGAGAGTGAGATGCCAGCTCCTTTCATTCAGTCAGTAGCTTCAATCATTTCTGGACGTTTTTCAATGGCAAAAATCAATGAATATTGTAAATGCACAAACTAATTTCTCCGCATTGCAAGGTGCAATTCTGAAATTTTTTGCTTTTTGCTGCTCCTCTTAGCATGATAAAGAAGATTCAAAGAGAGTGAGATGCCAGCTCCTTTCATTCAGTCAGTAGCTTCAATCATTTCTGGACGTTTTTCAATGGCAAAAATCAATGAATATTGTAAATGCACAAACAGTAATTTCTCCGTATTGCAAGGTGCAATTCTGAAATTTTTTGCTTTTTCCTGCTCCTCTTAGCATGATAAAGAAGATTCAAAGAGAGTGAGATGCCAGCTCCTTTCATTCAGTCAGTAGCTTCAATCATTTCTGGACGTTTTTCAATGGCAAAAATCAATGAATATTGTAAATGCACAAACAGTAATTTCTCCGCATTGCAAGGTGCAATTCTGAAATTTTTTGCTTTTTCCTGCTCCTCTAAGCATGATAAAGAAGATTCAAAGAGAGTGAGATGCCAGCTCCTTTCATTCAGTCAGTAGCTTCAATCATTTCTGGACGTTTTTCAATGGCAAAAATCAATGAATATTGTAAATGCACAAAGAGTAATTTCTCCGCATTGCAAGGTGCAATTCTGAAATTTTTTGCTTTTTCCTGCTCCTCTTAGCATGATAAAGAAGATTCAAAGAGAGTGAGATGCCAGCTCCTTTCATTCAGTCAGTAGCTTCAAACATTTCTGGTATATGAATAACATGATGTTTTTCAATGGCAAAAATCAATGAATATTGTAAATGCACAAACAGTAATTTCTCCGCATTGCAAGGTGCAATTCTGAAATTTTTTTGCTTTTTCCTGCTCTTCTTAGCATGATAAAGAAGATTCAAAGAGAGTGAGATGCCAGCTCCTTTCATTCAGTCAGTAGCTTCAATCATTTCTGGTATATGAATAACATGATGTTTTTCAATGGCAAAAATCAATGAATATTGTAAATGCACAAACAGTAATTTCTCCGCATTGCAAGGTGCAATTCTGAAATTTTTTGCTTTTTCCTGCTCCTCTAAGCATGATAAAGAAGATTCAAAGAGAGTGAGATGCCAGCTCCTTTCATTCAGTCAGTAGCTTCAATCATTTCTGGAAGTTTTTCAATGGCAAAAATCAATGAATATTGTAAATGCACAAACAGTAATTTCTCCGCATTGCAAGGTGCAATTCTGAAATTTTTTGCTTTTTCCTGCTCCTCTTAGCATGATAAAGAAGATTCAAAGAGAGTGAGATGCCAGCTCCTTTCATTCAGTCAGTAGCTTCAAACAATTCTGGTATATGAATAACATGATGTTTTTCAATGGCAAAAATCAATGAATATTGTAAATGCACAAACAGTAATTTCTCCGCATTGAAAGGTGCAATTCTGAAATTTTTTGCTTTTTCCTGCTCCTCTTAGCATGATAAAGAAGATTCAAAGAGAGTGAGATGCCAGCTCCTTTCATTCAGTCAGTAGCTTCAATCATTTCTGGACGTTTTTCAATGGCAAAAATCAATGAATATTGTAAATGCACAAACAGTAATTTCTCCGCATTGCAAGGTGCAATTCTGAAATTTTTTGCTTTTTCCTGCTCCTCTTAGCATGATAAAGAAGATTCAAAGAGAGTGAGATGCCAGCTCCTTTCATTCAGTCAGTAGCTTCAATCATTTCTGGACGTTTTTCAATGGCAAAAATCAATGAATATTGTAAATGCACAAACAGTAATTTCTCCGCATTGCAAGGTGCAATTCTGAAATTTTTTGCTTTTTTCTGCTCCTCTTAGCATGATAAAGAAGATTCAAAGAGAGTGAGATGCCAGCTCCTTTCATTCAGTCAGTAGCTTCAAACATTTCTGGTATATGAATAACATGATGTTTTTCAATGGCAAAAATCAATGAATATTGTAAATGCACAAACAGTAATTTCTCCGCATTGCAAGGTGCAATTCTGAAATTTTTTGCTTTTTCCTGCTCCTCTTAGCATGATAAAGAAGATTCAAAGAGAGTGAGATGCCAGCTCCTTTCATTCAGTCAGTAGCTTCAATCATTTCTGGACGTTTTTCAATGGCAAAAATCAATGAATATTGTAAATGCACAAACAGTAATTTCTCCGCATTTCAAGGTGCAATTCTGAAATTTTTTGCTTTTTCCTGCTCCTCTTAGCAAGATAAACAAGATTCAAAGAGAGTGACATGCCAGCTCCTTTCATTCAGTCAGTAGCTTCAATCATTTCTGGACGTTTTTCAATGGCAAAAATCAATGAATATTGTAAATGCACAAACAGTAATTTCTCCGCATTGCAAGGTGCAATTCTGAAATTTTTTGCTTTTTCCTGCTCCTCTTAGCATGATAAAGAAGATTCAAAGAGAGTGAGATGCCAGCTCCTTTCATTCAGTCAGTAGCTTCAATCATTTCTGGACGTTTTTCAATGGCAAAAATCAATGAATATTGTAAATGCACAAACTAATTTCTCCGCATTGCAAGGTGCAATTCTGAAATTTTTTGCTTTTTGCTGCTCCTCTTAGCATGATAAAGAAGATTCAAAGAGAGTGAGATGCCAGCTCCTTTCATTCAGTCAGTAGCTTCAATCATTTCTGGACGTTTTTCAATGGCAAAAATCAATGAATATTGTAAATGCACAAACAGTAATTTCTCCGTATTGCAAGGTGCAATTCTGAAATTTTTTGCTTTTTCCTGCTCCTCTTAGCATGATAAAGAAGATTCAAAGAGAGTGAGATGCCAGCTCCTTTCATTCAGTCAGTAGCTTCAATCATTTCTGGACGTTTTTCAATGGCAAAAATCAATGAATATTGTAAATGCACAAACAGTAATTTCTCCGCATTGCAAGGTGCAATTCTGAAATTTTTTGCTTTTTCCTGCTCCTCTAAGCATGATAAAGAAGATTCAAAGAGAGTGAGATGCCAGCTCCTTTCATTCAGTCAGTAGCTTCAATCATTTCTGGACGTTTTTCAATGGCAAAAATCAATGAATATTGTAAATGCACAAAGAGTAATTTCTCCGCATTGCAAGGTGCAATTCTGAAATTTTTTGCTTTTTCCTGCTCCTCTTAGCATGATAAAGAAGATTCAAAGAGAGTGAGATGCCAGCTCCTTTCATTCAGTCAGTAGCTTCAAACATTTCTGGTATATGAATAACATGATGTTTTTCAATGGCAAAAATCAATGAATATTGTAATTGCACAAACAGTAATTTCTCCGCATTGCAAGGTGCAATTCTGAAATTTTTTGCTTTTTCCTGCTCTTCTTAGCATGATAAAGAAGATTCAAAGAGAGTGAGATGCCAGCTCCTTTCATTCAGTCAGTAGCTTCAATCATTTCTGGTATATGAATAACATGATGTTTTTCAATGGCAAAAATCAATGAATATTGTAAATGCACAAACAGTAATTTCTCCGCATTGCAAGGTGCAATTCTGAAATTTTTTGCTTTTTCCTGCTCCTCTAAGCATGATAAAGAAGATTCAAAGAGAGTGAGATGCCAGCTCCTTTCATTCAGTCAGTAGCTTCAATCATTTCTGGACGTTTTTCAATGGCAAAAATCAATGAATATTGTAAATGCACAAACAGTAATTTCTCCGCATTGCAAGGTGCAATTCTGAAATTTTTTGCTTTTTCCTGCTCCTCTTAGCATGATAAAGAAGATTCAAAGAGAGTGAGATGCCAGCTCCTTTCATTCAGTCAGTAGCTTCAATCATTTCTGGTATATGAATAACATGATGTTTTTCAATGGCAAAAATCAATGAATATTGTAAATGCACAAACAGTAATTTCTCCGCATTGCAAGGTGCAATTCTGAAATTTTTTGATTTTTCCTGCTCCTCTAAGCATGATAAAGAAGATTCAAAGAGAGTGAGATGCCAGCTCCTTTCATTCAGTCAGTAGCTTCAATCATTTCTGGACGTTTTTCAATGGCAAAAATCAATGAATATTGTAAATGCACAAACAGTAATTTCTCCGCATTGCAAGGTGCAATTCTGAAATTTTTTGCTTTTTCCTGCTCCTCTTAGCATGATAAAGAAGATTCAAAGAGAGTGAGATGCCAGCTCCTTTCATTCAGTCAGTAGCTTCAAACATTTCTGGTATATGAATAACATGATGTTTTTCAATGGCAAAAATCAATGAATATTGTAAATGCACAAACAGTAATTTCTCCGCATTGAAAGGTGCAATTCTGAAATTTTTTGCTTTTTCCTGCTCCTCTTAGCATGATAAAGAAGATTCAAAGAGAGTGAGATGCCAGCTCCTTTCATTCAGTCAGTAGCTTCAATCATTTCTGGACGTTTTTCAATGGCAAAAATCAATGAATATTGTAAATGCACAAACAGTAATTTCTCCGCATTGCAAGGTGCAATTCTGAAATTTTTTGCTTTTTCCTGCTCCTCTTAGCATGATAAAGAAGATTCAAAGAGAGTGAGATACCAGCTCCTTTCATTCAGTCAGTAGCTTCAATCATTTCTGGACGTTTTTCAATGGCAAAAATCAATGAATATTGTAAATGCACAAACAGTAATTTCTCTGCATTGCAAGGTGCAATTCTGAAATTTTTTACTTTTTCCTGCTCCTCTTAGCAAGATAAACAAGATTCAAAGAGAGTGAGATGCCAGCTCCTTTCATTCAGTCAGTAGCTTCAATCATTTCTGGACGTTTTTCAATGGCAAAAATCAATGAATATTGTAAATGCACAAACAGTAATTTCTCCGCATTGCAAGGTGCAATTCTGAAATTTTTTGCTTTTTCCTGCTCCTCTTAGCATGATAAAGAAGATTCAAAGAGAGTGAGATGCCAGCTCCTTTCATTCAGTCAGTAGCTTCAATCATTTCTGGACGTTTTTCAATGGCAAAAATCAATGAATATTGTAAATGCACAAACAGTAATTTCTCCGCATTGCAAGGTGCAATTCTGAAATTTTTTGCTTTTTCCTGCTCCTCTAAGCATGATAAAGAAGATTCAAAGAGAGTGAGATGCCAGCTCCTTTCATTCAGTCAGTAGCTTCAATCATTTCTGGACGTTTTTCAATGGCAAAAATCAATGAATATTGTAAATGCACAAAGAGTAATTTCTCCGCATTGCAAGGTGCAATTCTGAAATTTTTTGCTTTTTCCTGCTCCTCTTAGCATGATAAAGAAGATTCAAAGAGAGTGAGATGCCAGCTCCTTTCATTCAGTCAGTAGCTTCAAACATTTCTGGTATATGATTAACATGATGTTTTTCAATGGCAAAAATCAATGAATATTGTAAATGCACAAACAGTAATTTCTCCGCATTGCAAGGTGCAATTCTGAAATTTTTTGCTTTTTCCTGCTCTTCTTAGCATGATAAAGAAGATTCAAAGAGAGTGAGATGCCAGCTCCTTTCATTCAGTCAGTAGCTTCAATCATTTCTGGTATATGAATAACATGATGTTTTTCAATGGCAAAAATCAATGAATATTGTAAATGCACAAACAGTAATTTCTCCGCATTGCAAGGTGCAATTCTGAAATTTTTTGCTTTTTCCTGCTCCTCTAAGCATGATAAAGAGGATTCAAAGAGAGTGAGATGCCAGCTCCTTTCATTCAGTCAGTAGCTTCAATCATTTCTGGACGTTTTTCAATGGCAAAAATCAATGAATATTGTAAATGCACAAACAGTAATTTCTCCGCATTGCAAGGTGCAATTCTGAAATTTTTTGCTTTTTCCTGCTCCTCTTAGCATAATAAAGAAGATTCAAAGAGAGTGAGATGCCAGCTCCTTTCATTCAGTCAGTAGCTTCAAACATTTCTGGTATATGAATAACATGATGTTTTTCAATGGCAAAAATCAATGAATATTGTAAATGCACAAACAGTAATTTCTCCGCATTGAAAGGTGCAATTCTGAAATTTTTTGCTTTTTGCTGCTCCTCTTAGCATGATAAAGAAGATTCAAAGAGAGTGAGATGCCAGCTCCTTTCATTCAGTCAGTAGCTTCAATCATTTCTGGACGTTTTTCAATGGCAAAAATCAATGAATATTGTAAATGCACAAACAGTAATTTCTCCGCATTGCAAGGTGCAATTCTGAAATTTTTTGCTTTTTCCTGCTCCTCTTAGCATGATAAAGAAGATTCAAAGAGAGTGAGATGCCAGCTCCTTTCATTCAGTCAGTAGCTTCAATCATTTCTGGACGTTTTTCAATGGCAAAAATCAATGAATATTGTAAATGCACAAACAGTAATTTCTCTGCATTGCAAGGTGCAATTCTGAAATTTTTTGCTTTTTTCTGCTCCTCTTAGCATGATAAAGAAGATTCAAAGAGAGTGAGATGCCAGCTCCTTTCATTCAGTCAGTAGCTTCAAACATTTCTGGTATATGAATAACATGATGTTTTTCAATGGCAAAAATCAATGAATATTGTAAATGCACAAACAGTAATTTCTCCGCATTGCAAGGTGCAATTCTGAAATTTTTTGCTTTTTCCTGCTCCTCTTAGCATGATAAAGAAGATTCAAAGAGAGTGAGATGCCAGCTCCTTTCATTCAGTCAGTAGCTTCAATCATTTCTGGACGTTTTTCAATGGCAAAAATCAATGAATATTGTAAATGCACAAACAGTAATTTCTCCGCATTGCAAGGTGCAATTCTGAATTTTTTTGCTTTTTCCTGCTCCTCTTAGCATGATAAAGAAGATTCAAAGAGAGTGAGATGCCAGCTCCTTTCATTCAGTCAGTAGCTTCAAACATTTCTGGTATATGAATAACATGATGTTTTTCAATGGCAAAAATCAATGAATATTGTAAATGCACAAACAGTAATTTCTCCGCATTGAAAGGTGCAATTCTGAAATTTTTTGCTTTTTCCTGCTCCTCTTAGCATGATAAAGAAGATTCAAAGAGAGTGAGATGCCAGCTCCTTTCATTCAGTCAGTAGCTTCAATCATTTCTGGACGTTTTTCAATGGCAAAAATCAATGAATATTGTAAATGCACAAACAGTAATTTCTCCGCATTGCAAGGTGCAATTCTGAAATTTTTTGCTTTTTCCTGCTCCTCTTAGCATGATAAAGAAGATTCAAAGAGAGTGAGATGCCAGCTCCTTTCATTCAGTCAGTAGCTTCAATCATTTCTGGACGTTTTTCAATGGCAAAAATCAATGAATATTGTAAATGCACAAACAGTAATTTCTCCGCATTGCAAGGTGCAATTCTGAAATTTTTTGCTTTTTCCTGCTCCTCTTAGCAAGATAAACAAGATTCAAAGAGAGTGAGATGCCAGCTCCTTTCATTCAGTCAGTAGCTTCAATCATTTCTGGACGTTTTTCAATGGCAAAAATCAATGAATATTGTAAATGCACAAACAGTAATTTCTCCGCATTGCAAGGTGCAATTCTGAAATTTTTTGCTTTTTCCTGCTCCTCTTAGCATGATAAAGAAGATTCAAAGAGAGTGAGATGCCAGCTCCTTTCATTCAGTCAGTAGCTTCAATCATTTCTGGACGTTTTTCAATGGCAAAAATCAATGAATATTGTAAATGCACAAACTAATTTCTCCGCATTGCAAGGTGCAATTCTGAAATTTTTTGCTTTTTGCTGCTCCTCTTAGCATGATAAAGAAGATTCAAAGAGAGTGAGATGCCAGCTCCTTTCATTCAGTCAGTAGCTTCAATCATTTCTGGACGTTTTTCAATGGCAAAAATCAATGAATATTGTAAATGCGCAAACAGTAATTTCTCCGTATTGCAAGGTGCAATTCTGAAATTTTTTGCTTTTTCCTGCTCCTCTTAGCATGATAAAGAAGATTCAAAGAGAGAGAGATGCCAGCTCCTTTCATTCAGTCAGTAGCTTCAATCATTTCTGGACGTTTTTCAATGGCAAAAATCAATGAATATTGTAAATGCACAAACAGTAATTTCTCCGCATTGCAAGGTGCAATTCTGAAATTTTTTGCTTTTTCCTGCTCCTCTAAGCATGATAAAGAAGATTCAAAGAGAGTGAGATGCCAGCTCCTTTCATTCAGTCAGTAGCTTCAATCATTTCTGGACGTTTTTCAATGGCAAAAATCAATGAATATTGTAAATGCACAAAGAGTAATTTCTCCGCATTGCAAGGTGCAATTCTGAAATTTTTTGCTTTTTCCTGCTCCTCTTAGCATGATAAAGAAGATTCAAAGAGAGTGAGATGCCAGCTCCTTTCATTCAGTCAGTAGCTTCAAACATTTCTGGTATATGAATAACATGATGTTTTTCAATGGCAAAAATCAATGAATATTGTAAATGCACAAACAGTAATTTCTCCGCATTGCAAGGTGCAATTCTGAAATTTTTTGCTTTTTCCTGCTCTTCTTAGCATGATAAAGAAGATTCAAAGAGAGTGAGATGCCAGCTCCTTTCATTCAGTCAGTAGCTTCAATCATTTCTGGTATATGAATAACATGATGTTTTTCAATGGCAAAAATCAATGAATATTGTAAATGCACAAACAGTAATTTCTCCGCATTGCAAGGTGCAATTCTGAAATTTTTTGCTTTTTCCTGCTCCTCTAAGCATGATAAAGAAGATTCAAAGAGAGTGAGATGCCAGCTCCTTTCATTCAGTCAGTAGCTTCAATCATTTCTGGACGTTTTTCAATGGCAAAAATCAATGAATATTGTAAATGCACAAACAGTAATTTCTCCGCATTGCAAGGTGCAATTCTGAAATTTTTTGCTTTTTCCTGCTCCTCTTAGCATGATAAAGAAGATTCAAAGAGAGTGAGATGCCAGCTCCTTTCATTCAGTCAGTAGCTTCAATCATTTCTGGTATATGAATAACATGATGTTTTTCAATGGCAAAAATCAATGAATATTGTAAATGCACAAACAGTAATTTCTCCGCATTGCAAGGTGCAATTCTGAAATTTTTTGCTTTTTCCTGCTCCTCTAAGCATGATAAAGAAGATTCAAAGAGAGTGAGATGCCAGCTCCTTTCATTCAGTCAGTAGCTTCAATCATTTCTGGACGTTTTTCAATGGCAAAAATCAATGAATATTGTAAATGCACAAACAGTAATTTCTCCGCATTGCAAGGTGCAATTCTGAAATTTTTTGCTTTTTCCTGCTCCTCTTAGCATGATAAAGAAGATTCAAAGAGAGTGAGATGCCAGCTCCTTTCATTCAGTCAGTAGCTTCAAACATTTCTGGTATATGAATAACATGATGTTTTTCAATGGCAAAAATCAATGAATATTGTAAATGCACAAACAGTAATTTCTCCGCATTGAAAGGTGCAATTCTGAAATTTTTTGCTTTTTCCTGCTCCTCTTAGCATGATAAAGAAGATTCAAAGAGAGTGAGATGCCAGCTCCTTTCATTCAGTCAGTAGCTTCAATCATTTCTGGACGTTTTTCAATGGCAAAAATCAATGAATATTGTAAATGCACAAACAGTAATTTCTCCGCATTGCAAGGTGCAATTCTGAAATTTTTTGCTTTTTCCTGCTCCTCTTAGCATGATAAAGAAGATTCAAAGAGAGTGAGATGCCAGCTCCTTTCATTCAGTCAGTAGCTTCAATCATTTCTGGACGTTTTTCAATGGCAAAAATCAATGAATATTGTAAATGCACAAACAGTAATTTCTCCGCATTGCAAGGTGCAATTCTGAAATTTTTTGCTTTTTTCTGCTCCTCTTAGCATGATAAAGAAGATTCAAAGAGAGTGAGATGCCAGCTCCTTTCATTCAGTCAGTAGCTTCAAACATTTCTGGTATATGAATAACATGATGTTTTTCAATAGCAAAAATCAATGAATATTGTAAATGCACAAACAGTAATTTCTCCGCATTGCAAGGTGCAATTCTGAAATTTTTTGCTTTTTCCTGCTCCTCTTAGCATGATAAAGAAGATTCAAAGAGAGTGAGATGCCAGCTCCTTTCATTCAGTCAGTAGCTTCAATCATTTCTGGACGTTTTTCAATGGCAAAAATCAATGAATATTGTAAATGCACAAACAGTAATTTCTCCGCATTGCAAGGTGCAATTCTGAAATTTTTTGCTTTTTCCTGCTCCTCTTAGCAAGATAAACAAGATTCAAAGAGAGTGAGATGCCAGCTCCTTTCATTCAGTCAGTAGCTTCAATCATTTCTGGACGTTTTTCAATGGCAAAAATCAATGAATATTGTAAATGCACAAACAGTAATTTCTCCGCATTGCAAGGTGCAATTCTGAAATTTTTTGCTTTTTCCTGCTCCTCTTAGCATGATAAAGAAGATTCAAAGAGAGTGAGATGCCAGCTCCTTTCATTCAGTCAGTAGCTTCAATCATTTCTGGACGTTTTTCAATGGCAAAAATCAATGAATATTGTAAATGCACAAACTAATTTCTCCGCATTGCAAGGTGCAATTCTGAAATTTTTTGCTTTTTGCTGCTCCTCTTAGCATGATAAAGAAGATTCAAAGAGAGTGAGATGCCAGCTCCTTTCATTCAGTCAGTAGCTTCAATCATTTCTGGACGTTTTTCAATGGCAAAAATCAATGAATATTGTAAATGCACAAACAGTAATTTCTCCGCATTGCAAGGTGCAATTCTGAAATTTTTTGCTTTTTCCTGCTCCTCTTAGCATGATAAAGAAGATTCAAAGAGAGTGAGATGCCAGCTCCTTTCATTCAGTCAGTAGCTTCAATCATTTCTGGACGTTTTTCAATGGCAAAAATCAATGAATATTGTAAATGCACAAAGAGTAATTTCTCCGCATTGCAAGGTGCAATTCTGAAATTTTTTGCTTTTTCCTGCTCCTCTTAGCATGATAAAGAAGATTCAAAGAGAGTGAGATGCCAGCTCCTTTCATTCAGTCAGTAGCTTCAAACATTTCTGGTATATGAATAACATGATGTTTTTCAATGGCAAAAATCAATGAATATTGTAAATGCACAAACAGTAATTTCTCCGCATTGCAAGGTGCAATTCTGAAATTTTTTGCTTTTTCCTGCTCCTCTTAGCATGATAAAGAAGATTCAAAGAGAGTGAGATGCCAGCTCCTTTCATTCAGTCAGTAGCTTCAATCATTTCTGGTATATGAATAACATGATGTTTTTCAATGGCAAAAATCAATGAATTTTGTAAATGCACAAACAGTAATTTCTCCGCATTGCAAGGTGCAATTCTGAAATTTTTTGCTTTTTCCTGCTCCTCTAAGCATGATAAAGAAGATTCAAAGAGAGTGAGATGCCAGCTCCTTTCATTCAGTCAGTAGCTTCAATCATTTCTGGACGTTTTTCAATGGCAAAAATCAATGAATATTGTAAATGCACAAACAGTAATTTCTCCGCATTGCAAGGTGCAATTCTGAAATTTTTTGCTTTTTCCTGCTCCTCTTAGCATGATAAAGAAGATTCAAAGAGAGTGAGATGCCAGCTCCTTTCATTCAGTCAGTAGCTTCAAACATTTCTGGTATATGAATAACATGATGTTTTTCAATGGCAAAAATCAATGAATATTGTAAATGCACAAACAGTAATTTCTCCGCATTGAAAGGTGCAATTCTGAAATTTTTTGCTTTTTCCTGCTCCTCTTAGCATGATAAAGAAGATTCAAAGAGAGTGAGATGCCAGCTCCTTTCATTCAGTCAGTAGCTTCAATCATTTCTGGACGTTTTTCAATGGCAAAAATCAATGAATATTGTAAATGCACAAACAGTAATTTCTCCGCATTGCAAGGTGCAATTCTGAAATTTTTTGCTTTTTCCTGCTCCTCTTAGCATGATAAAGAAGATTCAAAGAGAGTGAGATGCCAGCTCCTTTCATTCAGTCAGTAGCTTCAATCATTTCTGGACGTTTTTCAATGGCAAAAATCAATGAATATTGTAAATGCACAAACAGTAATTTCTCCGCATTGCAAGGTGCAATTCTGAAATTTTTTGCTTTTTTCTGCTCCTCTTAGCATGATAAAGAAGATTCAAAGAGAGTGAGATGAAAGCTCCTTTCATTCAGTCAGTAGCTTCAAACATTTCTGGTATATGAATAACATGATGTTTTTCAATGGCAAAAATCAATGAATATTGTAAATGCACAAACAGTAATTTCTCCGCATTGCAAGGTGCAATTCTGAAATTTTTTGCTTTTTCCTGCTCCTCTTAGCAAGATAAACAAGATTCAAAGAGAGTGAGATGCCAGCTCCTTTCATTCAGTCAGTAGCTTCAATCATTTCTGGACGTTTTTCAATGGCAAAAATCAATGAATATTGTAAATGCACAAACAGTAATTTCTCCGCATTGCAAGGTGCAATTCTGAAATTTTTTGCTTTTTCCTGCTCCTCTTAGCATGATAAAGAAGATTCAAAGAGAGTGAGATGCCAGCTCCTTTCATTCAGTCAGTAGCTTCAATCATTTCTGGACGTTTTTCAATGGCAAAAATCAATGAATATTGTAAATGCACAAACAGTAATTTCTCCGCATTGCAAGGTGCAATTCTGAAATTTTTTGCTTTTTCCTGCTCCTCTTAGCATGATAAAGAAGATTCAAAGAGAGTGAGATGCCAGCTCCTTTCATTCAGTCAGTAGCTTCAATCATTTCTGGACGTTTTTCAATGGCAAAAATCAATGAATATTGTAAATGCACAAAGAGTAATTTCTCCGCATTGCAAGGTGCAATTCTGAAATTTTTTGCTTTTTCCTGCTCCTCTTAGCATGATAAAGAAGATTCAAAGAGAGTGAGATGCCAGCTCCTTTCATTCAGTCAGTAGCTTCAAACATTTCTGGTATATGAATAACATGATGTTTTTCAATGGCAAAAATCAATGAATATTGTAAATGCACAAACAGTAATTTCTCCGCATTGCAAGGTGCAATTCTGAAATTTTTTGCTTTTTCCTGCTCCTCTAAGCATGATAAAGAAGATTCAAAGAGAGTGAGATGCCAGCTCCTTTCATTCAGTCAGTAGCTTCAATCATTTCTGGACGTTTTTCAATGGCAAAAATCAATGAATATTGTAAATGCACAAACAGTAATTTCTCCGCATTGCAAGGTGCAATTCTGAAATTTTTTGCTTTTTCCTGCTCCTCTTAGCATGATAAAGAAGATTCAAAGAGAGTGAGATGCCAGCTCCTTTCATTCAGTCAGTAGCTTCAATCATTTCTGGTATATGAATAACATGATGTTTTTCAATGGCAAAAATCAATGAATTTTGTAAATGCACAAACAGTAATTTCTCCGCATTGCAAGGTGCAATTCTGAAATTTTTTGCTTTTTCCTGCTCCTCTAAGCATGATAAAGAAGATTCAAAGAGAGTGAGATGCCAGCTCCTTTCATTCAGTCAGTAGCTTCAATCATTTCTGGACGTTTTTCAATGGCAAAAATCAATGAATATTGTAAATGCACAAACAGTAATTTCTCCGCATTGCAAGGTGCAATTCTGAAATTTTTTGCTTTTTCCTGCTCCTCTTAGCATGATAAAGAAGATTCAAAGAGAGTGAGATGCCAGCTCCTTTCATTCAGTCAGTAGCTTCAAACATTTCTGGTATATGAATAACATGATGTTTTTCAATGGCAAAAATCAATGAATATTGTAAATGCACAAACAGTAATTTCTCCGCATTGAAAGGTGCAATTCTGAAATTTTTTGCTTTTTCCTGCTCCTCTTAGCATGATAAAGAAGATTCAAAGAGAGTGAGATGCCAGCTCCTTTCATTCAGTCAGTAGCTTCAATCATTTCTGGACGTTTTTCAATGGCAAAAATCAATGAATATTGTAAATGCACAAACAGTAATTTCTCCGCATTGCAAGGTGCAATTCTGAAATTTTTTGCTTTTTCCTGCTCCTCTTAGCATGATAAAGAAGATTCAAAGAGAGTGAGATGCCAGCTCCTTTCATTCAGTCAGTAGCTTCAATCATTTCTGGACGTTTTTCAATGGCAAAAATCAATGAATATTGTAAATGCACAAACAGTAATTTCTCCGCATTGCAAGGTGCAATTCTGAAATTTTTTGCTTTTTTCTGCTCCTCTTAGCATGATAAAGAAGATTCAAAGAGAGTGAGATGAAAGCTCCTTTCATTCAGTCAGTAGCTTCAAACATTTCTGGTATATGAATAACATGATGTTTTTCAATGGCAAAAATCAATGAATATTGTAAATGCACAAACAGTAATTTCTCCGCATTGCAAGGTGCAATTCTGAAATTTTTTGCTTTTTCCTGCTCCTCTTAGCATGATAAAGAAGATTCAAAGAGAGTGAGATGCCAGCTCCTTTCATTCAGTCAGTAGCTTCAATCATTTCTGGACGTTTTTCAATGGCAAAAATCAATGAATATTGTAAATGCACAAACAGTAATTTCTCCGCATTGCAAGGTGCAATTCTGAAATTTTTTGCTTTTTCCTGCTCCTCTTAGCAAGATAAACAAGATTCAAAGAGAGTGAGATGCCAGCTCCTTTCATTCAGTCAGTAGCTTCAATCATTTCTGGACGTTTTTCAATGGCAAAAATCAATGAATATTGTAAATGCACAAACAGTAATTTCTCCGCATTGCAAGGTGCAATTCTGAAATTTTTTGCTTTTTCCTGCTCCTCTTAGCATGATAAAGAAGATTCAAAGAGAGTGAGATGCCAGCTCCTTTCATTCAGTCAGTAGCTTCAATCATTTCTGGACGTTTTTCAATGGCAAAAATCAATGAATATTGTAAATGCACAAACAGTAATTTCTCCGTATTGCAAGGTGCAATTCTGAAATTTTTTGCTTTTTCCTGCTCCTCTTAGCATGATAAAGAAGATTCAAAGAGAGTGAGATGCCAGCTCCTTTCATGCAGTCAGTAGCTTCAATCATTTCTGGACGTTTTTCAATGGCAAAAATCAATGAATATTGTAAATGCACAAACAGTAATTTCTCCGCATTGCAAGGTGCAATTCTGAAATTTTTTGCTTTTTCCTGCTCCTCTTAGCATGATAAAGAAGATTCAAAGAGAGTGAGATGCCAGCTCCTTTCATTCAGTCAGTAGCTTCAATCATTTCTGGACGTTTTTCAATGGCAAAAATCAATGAATATTGTAAATGCACAAAGAGTAATTTCTCCGCATTGCAAGGTGCAATTCTGAAATTTTTTGCTTTTTCCTGCTCCTCTTAGCATGATAAAGAAGATTCAAAGAGAGTGAGATGCCAGCTCCTTTCATTCAGTCAGTAGCTTCAAACATTTCTGGTATATGAATAACATGTTTTTCAATGGCAAAAATCAATGAATATTGTAAATGCACAAACAGTAATTTCTCCGCATTGCAAGGTGCAATTCTGAAATTTTTTGCTTTTTCCTGCTCTTCTTAGCATGATAAAGAAGATTCAAAGAGAGTGAGATGCCAGCTCCTTTAATTCAGTCAGTAGCTTCAATCATTTCTGGTATATGAATAACATGATGTTTTTCAATGGCAAAAATCAATGAATATTGTAAATGCACAAACAGTAATTTCTCCGCATTGCAAGGTGCAATTCTGAAATTTTTTGCTTTTTCCTGCTCCTCTAAGCATGATAAAGAAGATTCAAAGAGAGTGAGATGCCAGCTCCTTTCATTCAGTCAGTAGCTTCAATCATTTCTGGACGTTTTTCAATGGCAAAAATCAATGAATATTGTAAATGCACAAACAGTAATTTCTCCGCATTGCAAGGTGCAATTCTGAAATTTTTTGCTTTTTCCTGCTCCTCTTAGCATGATAAAGAAGATTCAAAGAGAGTGAGATGCCAGCTCCTTTCATTCAGTCAGTAGCTTCAATCATTTCTGGACGTTTTTCAATGGCAAAAATCAATGAATATTGTAAATGCACAAACAGTAATTTCTCCGCATTGCAAGGTGCAATTCTGAATTTTTTTGCTTTTTCCTGCACCTCTTAGCATGATAAAGAAGATTCAAAGAGAGTGAGATGCCAGCTCCTTTCATTCAGTCAGTAGCTTCAATCATTTCTGGACGTTTTTCAATGGCAAAAATCAATGAATATTGTAAATGCACAAACAGTAATTTCTCCGCATTGCAAGGTGCAATTCTGAAATTTTTTGCTTTTTCCTGCTCCTCTAAGCATGATAAAGAAGATTCAAAGAGAGTGAGATGCCAGCTCCTTTCATTCAGTCAGTAGCTTCAATCATTTCTGGACGTTTTTCAATGGCAAAAATCAATGAATATTGTAAATGCACAAAGAGTAATTTCTCCGCATTGCAAGGTGCAATTCTGAAATTTTTTGCTTTTTCCTGCTCCTCTTAGCATGATAAAGAAGATTCAAAGAGAGTGAGATGCCAGCTCCTTTCATTCAGTCAGTAGCTTCAAACATTTCTGGTATATGAATAACATGATGTTTTTCAATGGCAAAAATCAATGAATATTGTAAATGCACAAACAGTAATTTCTCCGCATTGCAAGGTGCAATTCTGAAATTTTTTGCTTTTTCCTGCTCTTCTTAGCATGATAAAGAAGATTCAAAGAGAGTGAGATGCCAGCTCCTTTCATTCAGTCAGTAGCTTCAATCATTTCTGGTATATGAATAACATGATGTTTTTCAATGGCAAAAATCAATGAATATTGTAAATGCACAAACAGTAATTTCTCCGCATTGCAAGGTGCAATTCTGAAATTTTTTGCTTTTTCCTGCTCCTCTAAGCATGATAAAGAAGATTCAAAGAGAGTGAGATGCCAGCTCCTTTCATTCAGTCAGTAGCTTCAATCATTTCTGGACGTTTTTCAATGGCAAAAATCAATGAATATTGTAAATGCACAAACAGTAATTTCTCCGCATTGCAAGGTGCAATTCTGAAATTTTTTGCTTTTTCCTGCTCCTCTTAGCATGATAAAGAAGATTCAAAGAGAGTGAGATGCCAGCTCCTTTCATTCAGTCAGTAGCTTCAATCATTTCTGGACGTTTTTCAATGGCAAAAATCAATGAATATTGTAAATGCACAAACTAATTTCTCCGCATTGCAAGGTGCAATTCTGAAATTTTTTGCTTTTTGCTGCTCCTCTTAGCATGATAAAGAAGATTCAAAGAGAGTGAGATGCCAGCTCCTTTCATTCAGTCAGTAGCTTCAATCATTTCTGGACGTTTTTCAATGGCAAAAATCAATGAATATTGTAAATGCACAAACAGTAATTTCTCCGTATTGCAAGGTGCAATTCTGAAATTTTTTGCTTTTTCCTGCTCCTCTTAGCATGATAAAGAAGATTCAAAGAGAGTGAGATGCCAGCTCCTTTCATTCAGTCAGTAGCTTCAATCATTTCTGGACGTTTTTCAATGGCAAAAATCAATGAATATTGTAAATGCACAAACAGTAATTTCTCCGCATTGCAAGGTGCAATTCTGAAATTTTTTGCTTTTTCCTGCTCCTCTTAGCATGATAAAGAAGATTCAAAGAGAGTGAGATGCCAGCTCCTTTCATTCAGTCAGTAGCTTCAATCATTTCTGGACGTTTTTCAATGGCAAAAATCAATGAATATTGTAAATGCACAAAGAGTAATTTCTCCGCATTGCAAGGTGCAATTCTGAAATTTTTTGCTTTTTCCTGCTCCTCTTAGCATGATAAAGAAGATTCAAAGAGAGTGAGATGCCAGCTCCTTTCATTCAGTCAGTAGCTTCAAACATTTCTGGTATATGAATAACATGATGTTTTTCAATGGCAAAAATCAATGAATATTGTAAATGCACAAACAGTAATTTCTCCGCATTGCAAGGTGCAATTCTGAAATTTTTTGCTTTTTCCTGCTCTTCTTAGCATGATAAAGAAGATTCAAAGAGAGTGAGATGCCAGCTCCTTTCATTCAGTCAGTAGCTTCAATCATTTCTGGTATATGAATAACATGATGTTTTTCAATGGCAAAAATCAATGAATATTGTAAATGCACAAAGAGTAATTTCTCCGCATTGCAAGGTGCAATTCTGAAATTTTTTGCTTTTTCCTGCTCCTCTAAGCATGATAAAGAAGATTCAAAGAGAGTGAGATGCCAGCTCCTTTCATTCAGTCAGTAGCTTCAATCATTTCTGGACGTTTTTCAATGGCAAAAATCAATGAATATTGTAAATGCACAAACAGTAATTTCTCCGCATTGCAAGGTGCAATTCTGAAATTTTTTGCTTTTTCCTGCTCCTCTTAGCATGATAAAGAAGATTCAAAGAGAGTGAGATGCCTGCTCCTTTCATTCAGTCAGTAGCTTCAATCATTTCTGGACGTTTTTCAATGGCAAAAATCAATGAATATTGTAAATGCACAAACAGTAATTTCTCCGCATTGCAAGGTGCAATTCTGAATTTTTTTGCTTTTTCCTGCACCTCTTAGCATGATAAAGAAGATTCAAAGAGAGTGAGATGCCAGCTCCTTTCATTCAGTCAGTAGCTTCAATCATTTCTGGACGTTTTTCAATGGCAAAAATCAATGAATATTGTAAATGCACAAACAGTAATTTCTCCGCATTGCAAGGTGCAATTCTGAAATTTTTTGCTTTTTCCTGCTCCTCTAAGCATGATAAAGAAGATTCAAAGAGAGTGAGATGCCAGCTCCTTTCATTCAGTCAGTAGCTTCAATCATTTCTGGACGTTTTTCAATGGCAAAAATCAATGAATATTGTAAATGCACAAAGAGTAATTTCTCCGCATTGCAAGGTGCAATTCTGAAATTTTTTGCTTTTTCCTGCTCCTCTTAGCATGATAAAGAAGATTCAAAGAGAGTGAGATGCCAGCTCCTTTCATTCAGTCAGTAGCTTCAAACATTTCTGGTATATGAATAACATGATGTTTTTCAATGGCAAAAATCAATGAATATTGTAAATGCACAAACAGTAATTTCTCCGCATTGCAAGGTGCAATTCTGAAATTTTTTGCTTTTTCCTGCTCCTCTTAGCATGATAAAGAAGATTCAAAGAGAGTGAGATGCCAGCTCCTTTCATTCAGTCAGTAGCTTCAATCATTTCTGGACGTTTTTCAATGGCAAAAATCAATGAATATTGTAAATGCACAAACAGTAATTTCTCCGCATTGCAAGGTGCAATTCTGAAATTTTTTGCTTTTTCCTGCTCCTCTAAGCATGATAAAGAAGATTCAAAGAGAGTGAGATGCCAGCTCCTTTCATTCAGTCAGTAGCTTCAATCATTTCTGGACGTTTTTCAATGGCAAAAATCAATGAATATTGTAAATGCACAAAGAGTAATTTCTCCGCATTGCAAGGTGCAATTCTGAAATTTTTTGCTTTTTCCTGCTCCTCTTAGCATGATAAAGAAGATTCAAAGAGAGTGAGATGCCAGCTCCTTTCATTCAGTCAGTAGCTTCAAACATTTCTGGTATATGATTAACATGATGTTTTTCAATGGCAAAAATCAATGAATATTGTAAATGCACAAACAGTAATTTCTCCGCATTGCAAGGTGCAATTCTGAAATTTTTTGCTTTTTCCTGCTCCTCTTAGCATGATAAAGAAGATTCAAAGAGAGTGAGATACCAGCTCCTTTCATTCAGTCAGTAGCTTCAATCATTTCTGGACGTTTTTCAATGGCAAAAATCAATGAATATTGTAAATGCACAAACAGTAATTTCTCTGCATTGCAAGGTGCAATTCTGAAATTTTTTACTTTTTCCTGCTCCTCTTAGCAAGATAAACAAGATTCAAAGAGAGTGAGATGCCAGCTCCTTTCATTCAGTCAGTAGCTTCAATCATTTCTGGACGTTTTTCAATGGCAAAAATCAATGAATATTGTAAATGCACAAACAGTAATTTCTCCGCATTGCAAGGTGCAATTCTGAAATTTTTTGCTTTTTCCTGCTCCTCTTAGCATGATAAAGAAGATTCAAAGAGAGTGAGATGCCAGCTCCTTTCATTCAGTCAGTAGCTTCAATCATTTCTGGACGTTTTTCAATGGCAAAAATCAATGAATATTGTAAATGCACAAACAGTAATTTCTCCGCATTGCAAGGTGCAATTCTGAAATTTTTTGCTTTTTCCTGCTCCTCTAAGCATGATAAAGAAGATTCAAAGAGAGTGAGATGCCAGCTCCTTTCATTCAGTCAGTAGCTTCAATCATTTCTGGACGTTTTTCAATGGCAAAAATCAATGAATATTGTAAATGCACAAAGAGTAATTTCTCCGCATTGCAAGGTGCAATTCTGAAATTTTTTGCTTTTTCCTGCTCCTCTTAGCATGATAAAGAAGATTCAAAGAGAGTGAGATGCCAGCTCCTTTCATTCAGTCAGTAGCTTCAAACATTTCTGGTATATGATTAACATGATGTTTTTCAATGGCAAAAATCAATGAATATTGTAAATGCACAAACAGTAATTTCTCCGCATTGCAAGGTGCAATTCTGAAATTTTTTGCTTTTTCCTGCTCTTCTTAGCATGATAAAGAAGATTCAAAGAGAGTGAGATGCCAGCTCCTTTCATTCAGTCAGTAGCTTCAATCATTTCTGGTATATGAATAACATGATGTTTTTCAATGGCAAAAATCAATGAATATTGTAAATGCACAAACAGTAATTTCTCCGCATTGCAAGGTGCAATTCTGAAATTTTTTGCTTTTTCCTGCTCCTCTAAGCATGATAAAGAGGATTCAAAGAGAGTGAGATGCCAGCTCCTTTCATTCAGTCAGTAGCTTCAATCATTTCTGGACGTTTTTCAATGGCAAAAATCAATGAATATTGTAAATGCACAAACAGTAATTTCTCCGCATTGCAAGGTGCAATTCTGAAATTTTTTGCTTTTTCCTGCTCCTCTTAGCATGATAAAGAAGATTCAAAGAGAGTGAGATGCCAGCTCCTTTCATTCAGTCAGTAGCTTCAAACATTTCTGGTATATGAATAACATGATGTTTTTCAATGGCAAAAATCAATGAATATTGTAAATGCACAAACAGTAATTTCTCCGCATTGAAAGGTGCAATTCTGAAATTTTTTGCTTTTTGCTGCTCCTCTTAGCATGATAAAGAAGATTCAAAGAGAGTGAGATGCCAGCTC
>NW_027368076.1:0-52496 GCF_046119375.1 Phyllobates terribilis
TGACTGAATGAAAGGAGCTGGCATCTCACTCTCTTTGAATCTTCTTTATCATGCTAGGATTAGCAGGAAAAAGCAAAAAATTTCAGAATTGCACCTTGCAATGTGGAGATATTACTGTTTGTGCATTTACAATATTCATTGATTTTTGCCATTGAAAAACATGTTTTTCATATACCAGAAATGTTTGAAGCTACTGACTGAATGAAAGGAGCTGGCATCTCACTCTCTTTGAATCTTCTTTATCATGCTAGGATTAGCAGGAAAAAGCAAAAAATTTCAGAATTGCACCTTGCAATGTGGAGATATTACTGTTTGTGCATTTACAATATTCATTGATTTTTGCCATTGAAAAACATGTTTTTCATATACCAGAAATGTTTGAAGCTACTGACTGAATGAAAGGAGCTGGCATCTCACTCTCTTTGAATCTTCTTTATCATGCTAGGATTAACAGGAAAAAGCTAAAAATTTCAGAATTGCACCGTGCAATGTGGAGATATTACTGTTTGTGCATTTACAATATTCATTGATTTTTGCCATTGAAAAACATGTTTTTCATATACCAGAAATGTTTGAAGCTACTGACTGAATGAAAGGAGCTGGCATCTCACTCTCTTTGAATCTTCTTTATCATGCTAGGATTAGCAGGAAAAAGCAAAAAATTTCAGAATTGCACCTTGCAATGTGGAGATATTACTGTTTGTGCATTTACAATATTCATTGATTTTTGCCATTGAAAAACATGTTTTTCATATACCAGAAATGTTTGAAGCTACTGACTGAATGAAAGGAGCTGGCATCTCACTCTCTTTGAATCTTCTTTATCATGCTAGGATTAACAGGAAAAAGCAAAAAATTTCAGAATTGCACCTTGCAATGTGGAGATATTACTGTTTGTGCATTTACAATATTCATTGATTTTTGCCATTGAAAAACATGTTTTTCATATACCAGAAATGTTTGAAGCTACTGACTGAATGAAAGGAGCTGGCATCTCACTCTCTTTGAATCTTCTTTATCATGCTAGGATTAACAGGAAAAAGCTAAAAATTTCAGAATTGCACCGTGCAATGTGGAGATATTACTGTTTGTGCATTTACAATATTCATTGATTTTTGCCATTGAAAAACATGTTTTTCATATACCAGAAATGTTTGAAGCTACTGACTGAATGAAAGGAGCTGGCATCTCACTCTCTTTGAATCTTCTTTATCATGCTAGGATTAGCAGGAAAAAGCAAAAAATTTCAGAATTGCACCTTGCAATGTGGAGATATTACTGTTTGTGCATTTACAATATTCATTGATTTTTGCCATTGAAAAACATGTTTTTCATATACCAGAAATGTTTGAAGCTACTGACTGAATGAAAGGAGCTGGCATCTCACTCTCTTTGAATCTTCTTTATCATGCTAGGATTAACAGGAAAAAGCAAAAAATTTCAGAATTGCACCTTGCAATGTGGAGATATTACTGTTTGTGCATTTACAATATTCATTGATTTTTGCCATTGAAAAACATGTTTTTCATATACCAGAAATGTTTGAAGCTACTGACTGAATGAAAGGAGCTGGCATCTCACTCTCTTTGAATCTTCTTTATCATGCTAGGATTAACAGGAAAAAGCTAAAAATTTCAGAATTGCACCGTGCAATGTGGAGATATTACTGTTTGTGCATTTACAATATTCATTGATTTTTGCCATTGAAAAACATGTTTTTCATATACCAGAAATGTTTGAAGCTACTGACTGAATGAAAGGAGCTGGCATCTCACTCTCTTTGAATCTTCTTTATCATGCTAGGATTAGCAGGAAAAAGCAAAAAATTTCAGAATTGCACCTTGCAATGTGGAGATATTAGTTTGTGCATTTACAATATTCATTGATTTTTGCCATTGAAAAACATGTTTTTCATATACCAGAAATGTTTGAAGCTACTGACTGAATGAAAGGAGCTGGCATCTCACTCTCTTTGAATCTTCTTTATCATGCTAGGATTAACAGGAAAAAGCTAAAAATTTCAGAATTGCACCGTGCAATGTGGAGATATTACTGTTTGTGCATTTACAATATTCATTGATTTTTGCCATTGAAAAACATGTTTTTCATATACCAGAAATGTTTGAAGCTACTGACTGAATGAAAGGAGCTGGCATCTCACTCTCTTTGAATCTTCTTTATCATGCTAGGATTAGCAGGAAAAAGCAAAAAATTTCAGAATTGCACCTTGCAATGTGGAGATATTACTGTTTGTGCATTTACAATATTCATTGATTTTTGCCATTGAAAAACATGTTTTTCATATACCAGAAATGTTTGAAGCTACTGACTGAATGAAAGGAGCTGGCATCTCACTCTCTTTGAATCTTCTTTATCATGCTAGGATTAACAGGAAAAAGCTAAAAATTTCAGAATTGCACCGTGCAATGTGGAGATATTACTGTTTGTGCATTTACAATATTCATTGATTTTTGCCATTGAAAAACATGTTTTTCATATACCAGAAATGTTTGAAGCTACTGACTGAATGAAAGGAGCTGGCATCTCACTCTCTTTGAATCTTCTTTATCATGCTAGGATTAACAGGAAAAAGCAAAAAATTTCAGAATTGCACCTTGCAATGTGGAGATATTACTGTTTGTGCATTTACAATATTCATTGATTTTTGCCATTGAAAAACGTTTTTCATATACCAGAAATGTTTGAAGCTACTGACTGAATGAAAGGAGCTGGCATCTCACTCTCTTTGAATCTTCTTTATCATGCTAGGATTAACAGGAAAAAGCTAAAAATTTCAGAATTGCACCTTGCAATGCGGAGAAATTACTGTTTGTGCATTTACAATATTCATTGATTTTTGCCATTGAAAAACATCATGTTATTCATATACCAGAAATGTTTGAAGCTACTGACTGAATGAAAGGAGCTGGCATCTCACTCTCTTTGAATCTTCTTTATCATGCTAAGAGGAGCAGGAAAAAGCAAAAAATTTCAGAATTGCACCTTGCAATGTGGAGAAATTACTGTTTGTGCATTTACAATATTCATTGATTTTTGCCATTGAAAAACATGTTTTTCATATACCAGAAATGTTTGAAGCTACTGACTGAATGAAAGGAGCTGGCATCTCACTCTCTTTGAATCTTCTTTATCATGCTAGGATTAGCAGGAAAAAGCAAAAAATTTCAGAATTGCACCTTGCAATGTGGAGATATTACTGTTTGTGCATTTACAATATTCATTGATTTTTGCCATTGAAAAACATGTTTTTCATATACCAGAAATGTTTGAAGCTACTGACTGAATGAAAGGAGCTGGCATCTCACTCTCTTTGAATCTTCTTTATCATGCTAGGATTAACAGGAAAAAGCTAAAAATTTCAGAATTGCACCGTGCAATGTGGAGATATTACTGTTTGTGCATTTACAATATTCATTGATTTTTGCCATTGAAAAACATGTTTTTCATATACCAGAAATGTTTGAAGCTACTGACTGAATGAAAGGAGCTGGCATCTCACTCTCTTTGAATCTTCTTTATCATGCTAGGATTAGCAGGAAAAAGCAAAAAATTTCAGAATTGCACCTTGCAATGTGGAGATATTACTGTTTGTGCATTTACAATATTCATTGATTTTTGCCATTGAAAAACATGTTTTTCATATACCAGAAATGTTTGAAGCTACTGACTGAATGAAAGGAGCTGGCATCTCACTCTCTTTGAATCTTCTTTATCATGCTAGGATTAACAGGAAAAAGCAAAAAATTTCAGAATTGCACCTTGCAATGTGGAGATATTACTGTTTGTGCATTTACAATATTCATTGATTTTTGCCATTGAAAAACATGTTTTTCATATACCAGAAATGTTTGAAGCTACTGACTGAATGAAAGGAGCTGGCATCTCACTCTCTTTGAATCTTCTTTATCATGCTAGGATTAACAGGAAAAAGCTAAAAATTTCAGAATTGCACCGTGCAATGTGGAGATATTACTGTTTGTGCATTTACAATATTCATTGATTTTTGCCATTGAAAAACATGTTTTTCATATACCAGAAATGTTTGAAGCTACTGACTGAATGAAAGGAGCTGGCATCTCACTCTCTTTGAATCTTCTTTATCATGCTAGGATTAGCAGGAAAAAGCAAAAAATTTCAGAATTGCACCTTGCAATGTGGAGATATTACTGTTTGTGCATTTACAATATTCATTGATTTTTGCCATTGAAAAACATGTTTTTCATATACCAGAAATGTTTGAAGCTACTGACTGAATGAAAGGAGCTGGCATCTCACTCTCTTTGAATCTTCTTTATCATGCTAGGATTAACAGGAAAAAGCTAAAAATTTCAGAATTGCACCGTGCAATGTGGAGATATTACTGTTTGTGCATTTACAATATTCATTGATTTTTGCCATTGAAAAACATGTTTTTCATATACCAGAAATGTTTGAAGCTACTGACTGAATGAAAGGAGCTGGCATCTCACTCTCTTTGAATCTTCTTTATCATGCTAGGATTAACAGGAAAAAGCAAAAAATTTCAGAATTGCACCTTGCAATGTGGAGATATTACTGTTTGTGCATTTACAATATTCATTGATTTTTGCCATTGAAAAACGTTTTTCATATACCAGAAATGTTTGAAGCTACTGACTGAATGAAAGGAGCTGGCATCTCACTCTCTTTGAATCTTCTTTATCATGCTAGGATTAACAGGAAAAAGCTAAAAATTTCAGAATTGCACCTTGCAATGCGGAGAAATTACTGTTTGTGCATTTACAATATTCATTGATTTTTGCCATTGAAAAACATCATGTTATTCATATACCAGAAATGTTTGAAGCTACTGACTGAATGAAAGGAGCTGGCATCTCACTCTCTTTGAATCTTCTTTATCATGCTAAGAGGAGCAGGAAAAAGCAAAAAATTTCAGAATTGCACCTTGCAATGTGGAGAAATTACTGTTTGTGCATTTACAATATTCATTGATTTTTGCCATTGAAAAACATGTTTTTCATATACCAGAAATGTTTGAAGCTACTGACTGAATGAAAGGAGCTGGCATCTCACTCTCTTTGAATCTTCTTTATCATGCTAGGATTAACAGGAAAAAGCTAAAAATTTCAGAATTGCACCGTGCAATGTGGAGATATTACTGTTTGTGCATTTACAATATTCATTGATTTTTGCCATTGAAAAACATGTTTTTCATATACCAGAAATGTTTGAAGCTACTGACTGAATGAAAGGAGCTGGCATCTCACTCTCTTTGAATCTTCTTTATCATGCTAGGATTAGCAGGAAAAAGCAAAAAATTTCAGAATTGCACCTTGCAATGTGGAGATATTACTGTTTGTGCATTTACAATATTCATTGATTTTTGCCATTGAAAAACATGTTTTTCATATACCAGAAATGTTTGAAGCTACTGACTGAATGAAAGGAGCTGGCATCTCACTCTCTTTGAATCTTCTTTATCATGCTAGGATTAACAGGAAAAAGCAAAAAATTTCAGAATTGCACCTTGCAATGTGGAGATATTACTGTTTGTGCATTTACAATATTCATTGATTTTTGCCATTGAAAAACATGTTTTTCATATACCAGAAATGTTTGAAGCTACTGACTGAATGAAAGGAGCTGGCATCTCACTCTCTTTGAATCTTCTTTATCATGCTAGGATTAACAGGAAAAAGCTAAAAATTTCAGAATTGCACCGTGCAATGTGGAGATATTACTGTTTGTGCATTTACAATATTCATTGATTTTTGCCATTGAAAAACATGTTTTTCATATACCAGAAATGTTTGAAGCTACTGACTGAATGAAAGGAGCTGGCATCTCACTCTCTTTGAATCTTCTTTATCATGCTAGGATTAGCAGGAAAAAGCAAAAAATTTCAGAATTGCACCTTGCAATGTGGAGATATTACTGTTTGTGCATTTACAATATTCATTGATTTTTGCCATTGAAAAACATGTTTTTCATATACCAGAAATGTTTGAAGCTACTGACTGAATGAAAGGAGCTGGCATCTCACTCTCTTTGAATCTTCTTTATCATGCTAGGATTAACAGGAAAAAGCTAAAAATTTCAGAATTGCACCGTGCAATGTGGAGATATTACTGTTTGTGCATTTACAATATTCATTGATTTTTGCCATTGAAAAACATGTTTTTCATATACCAGAAATGTTTGAAGCTACTGACTGAATGAAAGGAGCTGGCATCTCACTCTCTTTGAATCTTCTTTATCATGCTAGGATTAACAGGAAAAAGCAAAAAATTTCAGAATTGCACCTTGCAATGTGGAGATATTACTGTTTGTGCATTTACAATATTCATTGATTTTTGCCATTGAAAAACGTTTTTCATATACCAGAAATGTTTGAAGCTACTGACTGAATGAAAGGAGCTGGCATCTCACTCTCTTTGAATCTTCTTTATCATGCTAGGATTAACAGGAAAAAGCTAAAAATTTCAGAATTGCACCTTGCAATGCGGAGAAATTACTGTTTGTGCATTTACAATATTCATTGATTTTTGCCATTGAAAAACATCATGTTATTCATATACCAGAAATGTTTGAAGCTACTGACTGAATGAAAGGAGCTGGCATCTCACTCTCTTTGAATCTTCTTTATCATGCTAAGAGGAGCAGGAAAAAGCAAAAAATTTCAGAATTGCACCGTGCAATGTGGAGATATTACTGTTTGTGCATTTACAATATTCATTGATTTTTGCCATTGAAAAACATGTTTTTCATATACCAGAAATGTTTGAAGCTACTGACTGAATGAAAGGAGCTGGCATCTCACTCTCTTTGAATCTTCTTTATCATGCTAGGATTAGCAGGAAAAAGCAAAAAATTTCAGAATTGCACCTTGCAATGTGGAGATATTACTGTTTGTGCATTTACAATATTCATTGATTTTTGCCATTGAAAAACATGTTTTTCATATACCAGAAATGTTTGAAGCTACTGACTGAATGAAAGGAGCTGGCATCTCACTCTCTTTGAATCTTCTTTATCATGCTAGGATTAACAGGAAAAAGCAAAAAATTTCAGAATTGCACCTTGCAATGTGGAGATATTACTGTTTGTGCATTTACAATATTCATTGATTTTTGCCATTGAAAAACATGTTTTTCATATACCAGAAATGTTTGAAGCTACTGACTGAATGAAAGGAGCTGGCATCTCACTCTCTTTGAATCTTCTTTATCATGCTAGGATTAACAGGAAAAAGCTAAAAATTTCAGAATTGCACCGTGCAATGTGGAGATATTACTGTTTGTGCATTTACAATATTCATTGATTTTTGCCATTGAAAAACATGTTTTTCATATACCAGAAATGTTTGAAGCTACTGACTGAATGAAAGGAGCTGGCATCTCACTCTCTTTGAATCTTCTTTATCATGCTAGGATTAGCAGGAAAAAGCAAAAAATTTCAGAATTGCACCTTGCAATGTGGAGATATTACTGTTTGTGCATTTACAATATTCATTGATTTTTGCCATTGAAAAACATGTTTTTCATATACCAGAAATGTTTGAAGCTACTGACTGAATGAAAGGAGCTGGCATCTCACTCTCTTTGAATCTTCTTTATCATGCTAGGATTAGCAGGAAAAAGCAAAAAATTTCAGAATTGCACCTTGCAATGTGGAGATATTACTGTTTGTGCATTTACAATATTCATTGATTTTTGCCATTGAAAAACATGTTTTTCATATACCAGAAATGTTTGAAGCTACTGACTGAATGAAAGGAGCTGGCATCTCACTCTCTTTGAATCTTCTTTATCATGCTAGGATTAACAGGAAAAAGCTAAAAATTTCAGAATTGCACCGTGCAATGTGGAGATATTACTGTTTGTGCATTTACAATATTCATTGATTTTTGCCATTGAAAAACATGTTTTTCATATACCAGAAATGTTTGAAGCTACTGACTGAATGAAAGGAGCTGGCATCTCACTCTCTTTGAATCTTCTTTATCATGCTAGGATTAGCAGGAAAAAGCAAAAAATTTCAGAATTGCACCTTGCAATGTGGAGATATTACTGTTTGTGCATTTACAATATTCATTGATTTTTGCCATTGAAAAACATGTTTTTCATATACCAGAAATGTTTGAAGCTACTGACTGAATGAAAGGAGCTGGCATCTCACTCTCTTTGAATCTTCTTTATCATGCTAGGATTAACAGGAAAAAGCAAAAAATTTCAGAATTGCACCTTGCAATGTGGAGATATTACTGTTTGTGCATTTACAATATTCATTGATTTTTGCCATTGAAAAACATGTTTTTCATATACCAGAAATGTTTGAAGCTACTGACTGAATGAAAGGAGCTGGCATCTCACTCTCTTTGAATCTTCTTTATCATGCTAGGATTAACAGGAAAAAGCTAAAAATTTCAGAATTGCACCGTGCAATGTGGAGATATTACTGTTTGTGCATTTACAATATTCATTGATTTTTGCCATTGAAAAACATGTTTTTCATATACCAGAAATGTTTGAAGCTACTGACTGAATGAAAGGAGCTGGCATCTCACTCTCTTTGAATCTTCTTTATCATGCTAGGATTAGCAGGAAAAAGCAAAAAATTTCAGAATTGCACCTTGCAATGTGGAGATATTACTGTTTGTGCATTTACAATATTCATTGATTTTTGCCATTGAAAAACATGTTTTTCATATACCAGAAATGTTTGAAGCTACTGACTGAATGAAAGGAGCTGGCATCTCACTCTCTTTGAATCTTCTTTATCATGCTAGGATTAACAGGAAAAAGCAAAAAATTTCAGAATTGCACCTTGCAATGTGGAGATATTACTGTTTGTGCATTTACAATATTCATTGATTTTTGCCATTGAAAAACATGTTTTTCATATACCAGAAATGTTTGAAGCTACTGACTGAATGAAAGGAGCTGGCATCTCACTCTCTTTGAATCTTCTTTATCATGCTAGGATTAACAGGAAAAAGCTAAAAATTTCAGAATTGCACCGTGCAATGTGGAGATATTACTGTTTGTGCATTTACAATATTCATTGATTTTTGCCATTGAAAAACATGTTTTTCATATACCAGAAATGTTTGAAGCTACTGACTGAATGAAAGGAGCTGGCATCTCACTCTCTTTGAATCTTCTTTATCATGCTAGGATTAGCAGGAAAAAGCAAAAAATTTCAGAATTGCACCTTGCAATGTGGAGATATTAGTTTGTGCATTTACAATATTCATTGATTTTTGCCATTGAAAAACATGTTTTTCATATACCAGAAATGTTTGAAGCTACTGACTGAATGAAAGGAGCTGGCATCTCACTCTCTTTGAATCTTCTTTATCATGCTAGGATTAACAGGAAAAAGCTAAAAATTTCAGAATTGCACCGTGCAATGTGGAGATATTACTGTTTGTGCATTTACAATATTCATTGATTTTTGCCATTGAAAAACATGTTTTTCATATACCAGAAATGTTTGAAGCTACTGACTGAATGAAAGGAGCTGGCATCTCACTCTCTTTGAATCTTCTTTATCATGCTAGGATTAACAGGAAAAAGCTAAAAATTTCAGAATTGCACCGTGCAATGTGGAGATATTACTGTTTGTGCATTTACAATATTCATTGATTTTTGCCATTGAAAAACATGTTTTTCATATACCAGAAATGTTTGAAGCTACTGACTGAATGAAAGGAGCTGGCATCTCACTCTCTTTGAATCTTCTTTATCATGCTAGGATTAGCAGGAAAAAGCAAAAAATTTCAGAATTGCACCTTGCAATGTGGAGATATTAGTTTGTGCATTTACAATATTCATTGATTTTTGCCATTGAAAAACATGTTTTTCATATACCAGAAATGTTTGAAGCTACTGACTGAATGAAAGGAGCTGGCATCTCACTCTCTTTGAATCTTCTTTATCATGCTAGGATTAACAGGAAAAAGCTAAAAATTTCAGAATTGCACCGTGCAATGTGGAGATATTACTGTTTGTGCATTTACAATATTCATTGATTTTTGCCATTGAAAAACATGTTTTTCATATACCAGAAATGTTTGAAGCTACTGACTGAATGAAAGGAGCTGGCATCTCACTCTCTTTGAATCTTCTTTATCATGCTAGGATTAACAGGAAAAAGCAAAAAATTTCAGAATTGCACCTTGCAATGTGGAGATATTACTGTTTGTGCATTTACAATATTCATTGATTTTTGCCATTGAAAAACGTTTTTCATATACCAGAAATGTTTGAAGCTACTGACTGAATGAAAGGAGCTGGCATCTCACTCTCTTTGAATCTTCTTTATCATGCTAGGATTAACAGGAAAAAGCTAAAAATTTCAGAATTGCACCTTGCAATGCGGAGAAATTACTGTTTGTGCATTTACAATATTCATTGATTTTTGCCATTGAAAAACATCATGTTATTCATATACCAGAAATGTTTGAAGCTACTGACTGAATGAAAGGAGCTGGCATCTCACTCTCTTTGAATCTTCTTTATCATGCTAAGAGGAGCAGGAAAAAGCAAAAAATTTCAGAATTGCACCTTGCAATGTGGAGAAATTACTGTTTGTGCATTTACAATATTCATTGATTTTTGCCATTGAAAAACATGTTTTTCATATACCAGAAATGTTTGAAGCTACTGACTGAATGAAAGGAGCTGGCATCTCACTCTCTTTGAATCTTCTTTATCATGCTAGGATTAACAGGAAAAAGCTAAAAATTTCAGAATTGCACCGTGCAATGTGGAGATATTACTGTTTGTGCATTTACAATATTCATTGATTTTTGCCATTGAAAAACATGTTTTTCATATACCAGAAATGTTTGAAGCTACTGACTGAATGAAAGGAGCTGGCATCTCACTCTCTTTGAATCTTCTTTATCATGCTAGGATTAGCAGGAAAAAGCAAAAAATTTCAGAATTGCACCTTGCAATGTGGAGATATTACTGTTTGTGCATTTACAATATTCATTGATTTTTGCCATTGAAAAACATGTTTTTCATATACCAGAAATGTTTGAAGCTACTGACTGAATGAAAGGAGCTGGCATCTCACTCTCTTTGAATCTTCTTTATCATGCTAGGATTAACAGGAAAAAGCAAAAAATTTCAGAATTGCACCTTGCAATGTGGAGATATTACTGTTTGTGCATTTACAATATTCATTGATTTTTGCCATTGAAAAACATGTTTTTCATATACCAGAAATGTTTGAAGCTACTGACTGAATGAAAGGAGCTGGCATCTCACTCTCTTTGAATCTTCTTTATCATGCTAGGATTAACAGGAAAAAGCTAAAAATTTCAGAATTGCACCGTGCAATGTGGAGATATTACTGTTTGTGCATTTACAATATTCATTGATTTTTGCCATTGAAAAACATGTTTTTCATATACCAGAAATGTTTGAAGCTACTGACTGAATGAAAGGAGCTGGCATCTCACTCTCTTTGAATCTTCTTTATCATGCTAGGATTAGCAGGAAAAAGCAAAAAATTTCAGAATTGCACCTTGCAATGTGGAGATATTACTGTTTGTGCATTTACAATATTCATTGATTTTTGCCATTGAAAAACATGTTTTTCATATACCAGAAATGTTTGAAGCTACTGACTGAATGAAAGGAGCTGGCATCTCACTCTCTTTGAATCTTCTTTATCATGCTAGGATTAACAGGAAAAAGCTAAAAATTTCAGAATTGCACCGTGCAATGTGGAGATATTACTGTTTGTGCATTTACAATATTCATTGATTTTTGCCATTGAAAAACATGTTTTTCATATACCAGAAATGTTTGAAGCTACTGACTGAATGAAAGGAGCTGGCATCTCACTCTCTTTGAATCTTCTTTATCATGCTAGGATTAACAGGAAAAAGCAAAAAATTTCAGAATTGCACCTTGCAATGTGGAGATATTACTGTTTGTGCATTTACAATATTCATTGATTTTTGCCATTGAAAAACGTTTTTCATATACCAGAAATGTTTGAAGCTACTGACTGAATGAAAGGAGCTGGCATCTCACTCTCTTTGAATCTTCTTTATCATGCTAGGATTAACAGGAAAAAGCTAAAAATTTCAGAATTGCACCTTGCAATGCGGAGAAATTACTGTTTGTGCATTTACAATATTCATTGATTTTTGCCATTGAAAAACATCATGTTATTCATATACCAGAAATGTTTGAAGCTACTGACTGAATGAAAGGAGCTGGCATCTCACTCTCTTTGAATCTTCTTTATCATGCTAAGAGGAGCAGGAAAAAGCAAAAAATTTCAGAATTGCACCTTGCAATGTGGAGAAATTAGTTTGTGCATTTACAATATTCATTGATTTTTGCCATTGAAAAACATGTTTTTCATATACCAGAAATGTTTGAAGCTACTGACTGAATGAAAGGAGCTGGCATCTCACTCTCTTTGAATCTTCTTTATCATGCTAGGATTAACAGGAAAAAGCTAAAAATTTCAGAATTGCACCGTGCAATGTGGAGATATTACTGTTTGTGCATTTACAATATTCATTGATTTTTGCCATTGAAAAACATGTTTTTCATATACCAGAAATGTTTGAAGCTACTGACTGAATGAAAGGAGCTGGCATCTCACTCTCTTTGAATCTTCTTTATCATGCTAGGATTAGCAGGAAAAAGCAAAAAATTTCAGAATTGCACCTTGCAATGTGGAGATATTACTGTTTGTGCATTTACAATATTCATTGATTTTTGCCATTGAAAAACATGTTTTTCATATACCAGAAATGTTTGAAGCTACTGACTGAATGAAAGGAGCTGGCATCTCACTCTCTTTGAATCTTCTTTATCATGCTAGGATTAACAGGAAAAAGCTAAAAATTTCAGAATTGCACCGTGCAATGTGGAGATATTACTGTTTGTGCATTTACAATATTCATTGATTTTTGCCATTGAAAAACATGTTTTTCATATACCAGAAATGTTTGAAGCTACTGACTGAATGAAAGGAGCTGGCATCTCACTCTCTTTGAATCTTCTTTATCATGCTAGGATTAACAGGAAAAAGCAAAAAATTTCAGAATTGCACCTTGCAATGCGGAGAAATTACTGTTTGTGCATTTACAATATTCATTGATTTTTGCCATTGAAAAACATCATGTTATTCATATACCAGAAATGTTTGAAGCTACTGACTGAATGAAAGGAGCTGGCATCTCACTCTCTTTGAATCTTCTTTATCATGCTAAGAGGAGCAGGAAAAAGCAAAAAATTTCAGAATTGCACCTTGCAATGTGGAGAAATTACTGTTTGTGCATTTACAATATTCATTGATTTTTGCCATTGAAAAACATGTTTTTCATATACCAGAAATGTTTGAAGCTACTGACTGAATGAAAGGAGCTGGCATCTCACTCTCTTTGAATCTTCTTTATCATGCTAGGATTAACAGGAAAAAGCTAAAAATTTCAGAATTGCACCGTGCAATGTGGAGATATTACTGTTTGTGCATTTACAATATTCATTGATTTTTGCCATTGAAAAACATGTTTTTCATATACCAGAAATGTTTGAAGCTACTGACTGAATGAAAGGAGCTGGCATCTCACTCTCTTTGAATCTTCTTTATCATGCTAGGATTAGCAGGAAAAAGCAAAAAATTTCAGAATTGCACCTTGCAATGTGGAGATATTACTGTTTGTGCATTTACAATATTCATTGATTTTTGCCATTGAAAAACATGTTTTTCATATACCAGAAATGTTTGAAGCTACTGACTGAATGAAAGGAGCTGGCATCTCACTCTCTTTGAATCTTCTTTATCATGCTAGGATTAACAGGAAAAAGCAAAAAATTTCAGAATTGCACCTTGCAATGTGGAGATATTACTGTTTGTGCATTTACAATATTCATTGATTTTTGCCATTGAAAAACATGTTTTTCATATACCAGAAATGTTTGAAGCTACTGACTGAATGAAAGGAGCTGGCATCTCACTCTCTTTGAATCTTCTTTATCATGCTAGGATTAACAGGAAAAAGCTAAAAATTTCAGAATTGCACCGTGCAATGTGGAGATATTACTGTTTGTGCATTTACAATATTCATTGATTTTTGCCATTGAAAAACATGTTTTTCATATACCAGAAATGTTTGAAGCTACTGACTGAATGAAAGGAGCTGGCATCTCACTCTCTTTGAATCTTCTTTATCATGCTAGGATTAGCAGGAAAAAGCAAAAAATTTCAGAATTGCACCTTGCAATGTGGAGATATTACTGTTTGTGCATTTACAATATTCATTGATTTTTGCCATTGAAAAACATGTTTTTCATATACCAGAAATGTTTGAAGCTACTGACTGAATGAAAGGAGCTGGCATCTCACTCTCTTTGAATCTTCTTTATCATGCTAGGATTAACAGGAAAAAGCTAAAAATTTCAGAATTGCACCGTGCAATGTGGAGATATTACTGTTTGTGCATTTACAATATTCATTGATTTTTGCCATTGAAAAACATGTTTTTCATATACCAGAAATGTTTGAAGCTACTGACTGAATGAAAGGAGCTGGCATCTCACTCTCTTTGAATCTTCTTTATCATGCTAGGATTAACAGGAAAAAGCAAAAAATTTCAGAATTGCACCTTGCAATGTGGAGATATTACTGTTTGTGCATTTACAATATTCATTGATTTTTGCCATTGAAAAACGTTTTTCATATACCAGAAATGTTTGAAGCTACTGACTGAATGAAAGGAGCTGGCATCTCACTCTCTTTGAATCTTCTTTATCATGCTAGGATTAACAGGAAAAAGCTAAAAATTTCAGAATTGCACCTTGCAATGCGGAGAAATTACTGTTTGTGCATTTACAATATTCATTGATTTTTGCCATTGAAAAACATCATGTTATTCATATACCAGAAATGTTTGAAGCTACTGACTGAATGAAAGGAGCTGGCATCTCACTCTCTTTGAATCTTCTTTATCATGCTAAGAGGAGCAGGAAAAAGCAAAAAATTTCAGAATTGCACCTTGCAATGTGGAGAAATTAGTTTGTGCATTTACAATATTCATTGATTTTTGCCATTGAAAAACATGTTTTTCATATACCAGAAATGTTTGAAGCTACTGACTGAATGAAAGGAGCTGGCATCTCACTCTCTTTGAATCTTCTTTATCATGCTAGGATTAACAGGAAAAAGCTAAAAATTTCAGAATTGCACCGTGCAATGTGGAGATATTACTGTTTGTGCATTTACAATATTCATTGATTTTTGCCATTGAAAAACATGTTTTTCATATACCAGAAATGTTTGAAGCTACTGACTGAATGAAAGGAGCTGGCATCTCACTCTCTTTGAATCTTCTTTATCATGCTAGGATTAGCAGGAAAAAGCAAAAAATTTCAGAATTGCACCTTGCAATGTGGAGATATTACTGTTTGTGCATTTACAATATTCATTGATTTTTGCCATTGAAAAACATGTTTTTCATATACCAGAAATGTTTGAAGCTACTGACTGAATGAAAGGAGCTGGCATCTCACTCTCTTTGAATCTTCTTTATCATGCTAGGATTAACAGGAAAAAGCTAAAAATTTCAGAATTGCACCGTGCAATGTGGAGATATTACTGTTTGTGCATTTACAATATTCATTGATTTTTGCCATTGAAAAACATGTTTTTCATATACCAGAAATGTTTGAAGCTACTGACTGAATGAAAGGAGCTGGCATCTCACTCTCTTTGAATCTTCTTTATCATGCTAGGATTAACAGGAAAAAGCAAAAAATTTCAGAATTGCACCTTGCAATGTGGAGATATTACTGTTTGTGCATTTACAATATTCATTGATTTTTGCCATTGAAAAACGTTTTTCATATACCAGAAATGTTTGAAGCTACTGACTGAATGAAAGGAGCTGGCATCTCACTCTCTTTGAATCTTCTTTATCATGCTAGGATTAACAGGAAAAAGCTAAAAATTTCAGAATTGCACCTTGCAATGCGGAGAAATTACTGTTTGTGCATTTACAATATTCATTGATTTTTGCCATTGAAAAACATCATGTTATTCATATACCAGAAATGTTTGAAGCTACTGACTGAATGAAAGGAGCTGGCATCTCACTCTCTTTGAATCTTCTTTATCATGCTAAGAGGAGCAGGAAAAAGCAAAAAATTTCAGAATTGCACCTTGCAATGTGGAGAAATTACTGTTTGTGCATTTACAATATTCATTGATTTTTGCCATTGAAAAACATCATGTTATTCATATACCAGAAATGTTTGAAGCTACTGACTGAATGAAAGGAGCTGGCATCTCACTCTCTTTGAATCTTCTTTATCATGCTAAGAGGAGCAGGAAAAAGCAAAAAATTTCAGAATTGCACCTTGCAATGTGGAGAAATTACTGTTTGTGCATTTACAATATTCATTGATTTTTACCATTGAAAAACGTCCAGAAATGATTGAAGCTACTGACTGAATGAAAGTAGCTGGCATCTCACTCTCTTTGAATCTTCTTTATCATGCTAAGAGGAGCAGGAAAAAGCAAAAAATTTCAGACTTGAACCTTGCAATGCGGAGAAATTACTGTTTGTGCATTTACAATATTCATTGATTTTTGCCATTGAAAAACATCATGTTATTCATATACCAGAAATGTTTGAAGCTACTGACTGAATGAAAGGAGCTGGCATCTCACTCTCTTTGAATCTTCTTTATCATGCTAAGAGGAGCAGGAAAAAGCAAAAAATTTCAGAATTGCACCTTGCAATGTGGAGAAATTACTGTTTGTGCATTTACAATATTCATTGATTTTTGCCATTGAAAAACATGTTTTTCATATACCAGAAATGTTTGAAGCTACTGACTGAATGAAAGGAGCTGGCATCTCACTCTCTTTGAATCTTCTTTATCATGCTAGGATTAACAGGAAAAAGCTAAAAATTTCAGAATTGCACCGTGCAATGTGGAGATATTACTGTTTGTGCATTTACAATATTCATTGATTTTTGCCATTGAAAAACATGTTTTTCATATACCAGAAATGTTTGAAGCTACTGACTGAATGAAAGGAGCTGGCATCTCACTCTCTTTGAATCTTCTTTATCATGCTAGGATTAGCAGGAAAAAGCAAAAAATTTCAGAATTGCACCTTGCAATGTGGAGATATTACTGTTTGTGCATTTACAATATTCATTGATTTTTGCCATTGAAAAACATGTTTTTCATATACCAGAAATGTTTGAAGCTACTGACTGAATGAAAGGAGCTGGCATCTCACTCTCTTTGAATCTTCTTTATCATGCTAGGATTAACAGGAAAAAGCAAAAAATTTCAGAATTGCACCTTGCAATGTGGAGATATTACTGTTTGTGCATTTACAATATTCATTGATTTTTGCCATTGAAAAACATGTTTTTCATATACCAGAAATGTTTGAAGCTACTGACTGAATGAAAGGAGCTGGCATCTCACTCTCTTTGAATCTTCTTTATCATGCTAGGATTAACAGGAAAAAGCTAAAAATTTCAGAATTGCACCGTGCAATGTGGAGATATTACTGTTTGTGCATTTACAATATTCATTGATTTTTGCCATTGAAAAACATGTTTTTCATATACCAGAAATGTTTGAAGCTACTGACTGAATGAAAGGAGCTGGCATCTCACTCTCTTTGAATCTTCTTTATCATGCTAGGATTAGCAGGAAAAAGCAAAAAATTTCAGAATTGCACCTTGCAATGTGGAGATATTACTGTTTGTGCATTTACAATATTCATTGATTTTTGCCATTGAAAAACATGTTTTTCATATACCAGAAATGTTTGAAGCTACTGACTGAATGAAAGGAGCTGGCATCTCACTCTCTTTGAATCTTCTTTATCATGCTAGGATTAACAGGAAAAAGCTAAAAATTTCAGAATTGCACCGTGCAATGTGGAGATATTACTGTTTGTGCATTTACAATATTCATTGATTTTTGCCATTGAAAAACATGTTTTTCATATACCAGAAATGTTTGAAGCTACTGACTGAATGAAAGGAGCTGGCATCTCACTCTCTTTGAATCTTCTTTATCATGCTAGGATTAACAGGAAAAAGCAAAAAATTTCAGAATTGCACCTTGCAATGTGGAGATATTACTGTTTGTGCATTTACAATATTCATTGATTTTTGCCATTGAAAAACGTTTTTCATATACCAGAAATGTTTGAAGCTACTGACTGAATGAAAGGAGCTGGCATCTCACTCTCTTTGAATCTTCTTTATCATGCTAGGATTAACAGGAAAAAGCTAAAAATTTCAGAATTGCACCTTGCAATGCGGAGAAATTACTGTTTGTGCATTTACAATATTCATTGATTTTTGCCATTGAAAAACATCATGTTATTCATATACCAGAAATGTTTGAAGCTACTGACTGAATGAAAGGAGCTGGCATCTCACTCTCTTTGAATCTTCTTTATCATGCTAAGAGGAGCAGGAAAAAGCAAAAAATTTCAGAATTGCACCTTGCAATGTGGAGAAATTACTGTTTGTGCATTTACAATATTCATTGATTTTTGCCATTGAAAAACATGTTTTTCATATACCAGAAATGTTTGAAGCTACTGACTGAATGAAAGGAGCTGGCATCTCACTCTCTTTGAATCTTCTTTATCATGCTAGGATTAACAGGAAAAAGCTAAAAATTTCAGAATTGCACCGTGCAATGTGGAGATATTACTGTTTGTGCATTTACAATATTCATTGATTTTTGCCATTGAAAAACATGTTTTTCATATACCAGAAATGTTTGAAGCTACTGACTGAATGAAAGGAGCTGGCATCTCACTCTCTTTGAATCTTCTTTATCATGCTAGGATTAGCAGGAAAAAGCAAAAAATTTCAGAATTGCACCTTGCAATGTGGAGATATTACTGTTTGTGCATTTACAATATTCATTGATTTTTGCCATTGAAAAACATGTTTTTCATATACCAGAAATGTTTGAAGCTACTGACTGAATGAAAGGAGCTGGCATCTCACTCTCTTTGAATCTTCTTTATCATGCTAGGATTAACAGGAAAAAGCTAAAAATTTCAGAATTGCACCGTGCAATGTGGAGATATTACTGTTTGTGCATTTACAATATTCATTGATTTTTGCCATTGAAAAACATGTTTTTCATATACCAGAAATGTTTGAAGCTACTGACTGAATGAAAGGAGCTGGCATCTCACTCTCTTTGAATCTTCTTTATCATGCTAGGATTAACAGGAAAAAGCAAAAAATTTCAGAATTGCACCTTGCAATGTGGAGATATTACTGTTTGTGCATTTACAATATTCATTGATTTTTGCCATTGAAAAACGTTTTTCATATACCAGAAATGTTTGAAGCTACTGACTGAATGAAAGGAGCTGGCATCTCACTCTCTTTGAATCTTCTTTATCATGCTAGGATTAACAGGAAAAAGCTAAAAATTTCAGAATTGCACCTTGCAATGCGGAGAAATTACTGTTTGTGCATTTACAATATTCATTGATTTTTGCCATTGAAAAACATCATGTTATTCATATACCAGAAATGTTTGAAGCTACTGACTGAATGAAAGGAGCTGGCATCTCACTCTCTTTGAATCTTCTTTATCATGCTAAGAGGAGCAGGAAAAAGCAAAAAATTTCAGAATTGCACCTTGCAATGTGGAGAAATTACTGTTTGTGCATTTACAATATTCATTGATTTTTGCCATTGAAAAACATCATGTTATTCATATACCAGAAATGTTTGAAGCTACTGACTGAATGAAAGGAGCTGGCATCTCACTCTCTTTGAATCTTCTTTATCATGCTAAGAGGAGCAGGAAAAAGCAAAAAATTTCAGAATTGCACCTTGCAATGTGGAGAAATTACTGTTTGTGCATTTACAATATTCATTGATTTTTACCATTGAAAAACGTCCAGAAATGATTGAAGCTACTGACTGAATGAAAGTAGCTGGCATCTCACTCTCTTTGAATCTTCTTTATCATGCTAAGAGGAGCAGGAAAAAGCAAAAAATTTCAGACTTGAACCTTGCAATGCGGAGAAATTACTGTTTGTGCATTTACAATATTCATTGATTTTTGCCATTGAAAAACATCATGTTATTCATATACCAGAAATGTTTGAAGCTACTGACTGAATGAAAGGAGCTGGCATCTCACTCTCTTTGAATCTTCTTTATCATGCTAAGAGGAGCAGGAAAAAGCAAAAAATTTCAGAATTGCACCTTGCAATGTGGAGAAATTACTGTTTGTGCATTTACAATATTCATTGATTTTTGCCATTGAAAAACATGTTTTTCATATACCAGAAATGTTTGAAGCTACTGACTGAATGAAAGGAGCTGGCATCTCACTCTCTTTGAATCTTCTTTATCATGCTAGGATTAACAGGAAAAAGCTAAAAATTTCAGAATTGCACCGTGCAATGTGGAGATATTACTGTTTGTGCATTTACAATATTCATTGATTTTTGCCATTGAAAAACATGTTTTTCATATACCAGAAATGTTTGAAGCTACTGACTGAATGAAAGGAGCTGGCATCTCACTCTCTTTGAATCTTCTTTATCATGCTAGGATTAGCAGGAAAAAGCAAAAAATTTCAGAATTGCACCTTGCAATGTGGAGATATTACTGTTTGTGCATTTACAATATTCATTGATTTTTGCCATTGAAAAACATGTTTTTCATATACCAGAAATGTTTGAAGCTACTGACTGAATGAAAGGAGCTGGCATCTCACTCTCTTTGAATCTTCTTTATCATGCTAGGATTAACAGGAAAAAGCAAAAAATTTCAGAATTGCACCTTGCAATGTGGAGATATTACTGTTTGTGCATTTACAATATTCATTGATTTTTGCCATTGAAAAACATGTTTTTCATATACCAGAAATGTTTGAAGCTACTGACTGAATGAAAGGAGCTGGCATCTCACTCTCTTTGAATCTTCTTTATCATGCTAGGATTAACAGGAAAAAGCTAAAAATTTCAGAATTGCACCGTGCAATGTGGAGATATTACTGTTTGTGCATTTACAATATTCATTGATTTTTGCCATTGAAAAACATGTTTTTCATATACCAGAAATGTTTGAAGCTACTGACTGAATGAAAGGAGCTGGCATCTCACTCTCTTTGAATCTTCTTTATCATGCTAGGATTAGCAGGAAAAAGCAAAAAATTTCAGAATTGCACCTTGCAATGTGGAGATATTACTGTTTGTGCATTTACAATATTCATTGATTTTTGCCATTGAAAAACATGTTTTTCATATACCAGAAATGTTTGAAGCTACTGACTGAATGAAAGGAGCTGGCATCTCACTCTCTTTGAATCTTCTTTATCATGCTAGGATTAACAGGAAAAAGCTAAAAATTTCAGAATTGCACCGTGCAATGTGGAGATATTACTGTTTGTGCATTTACAATATTCATTGATTTTTGCCATTGAAAAACATGTTTTTCATATACCAGAAATGTTTGAAGCTACTGACTGAATGAAAGGAGCTGGCATCTCACTCTCTTTGAATCTTCTTTATCATGCTAGGATTAACAGGAAAAAGCTAAAAATTTCAGAATTGCACCTTGCAATGCGGAGAAATTACTGTTTGTGCATTTACAATATTCATTGATTTTTGCCATTGAAAAACATCATGTTATTCATATACCAGAAATGTTTGAAGCTACTGACTGAATGAAAGGAGCTGGCATCTCACTCTCTTTGAATCTTCTTTATCATGCTAAGAGGAGCAGGAAAAAGCAAAAAATTTCAGAATTGCACCTTGCAATGTGGAGAAATTACTGTTTGTGCATTTACAATATTCATTGATTTTTGCCATTGAAAAACATGTTTTTCATATACCAGAAATGTTTGAAGCTACTGACTGAATGAAAGGAGCTGGCATCTCACTCTCTTTGAATCTTCTTTATCATGCTAGGATTAACAGGAAAAAGCTAAAAATTTCAGAATTGCACCGTGCAATGTGGAGATATTACTGTTTGTGCATTTACAATATTCATTGATTTTTGCCATTGAAAAACATGTTTTTCATATACCAGAAATGTTTGAAGCTACTGACTGAATGAAAGGAGCTGGCATCTCACTCTCTTTGAATCTTCTTTATCATGCTAGGATTAGCAGGAAAAAGCAAAAAATTTCAGAATTGCACCTTGCAATGTGGAGATATTACTGTTTGTGCATTTACAATATTCATTGATTTTTGCCATTGAAAAACATGTTTTTCATATACCAGAAATGTTTGAAGCTACTGACTGAATGAAAGGAGCTGGCATCTCACTCTCTTTGAATCTTCTTTATCATGCTAGGATTAACAGGAAAAAGCTAAAAATTTCAGAATTGCACCGTGCAATGTGGAGATATTACTGTTTGTGCATTTACAATATTCATTGATTTTTGCCATTGAAAAACATGTTTTTCATATACCAGAAATGTTTGAAGCTACTGACTGAATGAAAGGAGCTGGCATCTCACTCTCTTTGAATCTTCTTTATCATGCTAGGATTAACAGGAAAAAGCAAAAAATTTCAGAATTGCACCTTGCAATGTGGAGATATTACTGTTTGTGCATTTACAATATTCATTGATTTTTGCCATTGAAAAACGTTTTTCATATACCAGAAATGTTTGAAGCTACTGACTGAATGAAAGGAGCTGGCATCTCACTCTCTTTGAATCTTCTTTATCATGCTAGGATTAACAGGAAAAAGCTAAAAATTTCAGAATTGCACCTTGCAATGCGGAGAAATTACTGTTTGTGCATTTACAATATTCATTGATTTTTGCCATTGAAAAACATCATGTTATTCATATACCAGAAATGTTTGAAGCTACTGACTGAATGAAAGGAGCTGGCATCTCACTCTCTTTGAATCTTCTTTATCATGCTAAGAGGAGCAGGAAAAAGCAAAAAATTTCAGAATTGCACCTTGCAATGTGGAGAAATTACTGTTTGTGCATTTACAATATTCATTGATTTTTGCCATTGAAAAACATCATGTTATTCATATACCAGAAATGTTTGAAGCTACTGACTGAATGAAAGGAGCTGGCATCTCACTCTCTTTGAATCTTCTTTATCATGCTAAGAGGAGCAGGAAAAAGCAAAAAATTTCAGACTTGAACCTTGCAATGCGGAGAAATTACTGTTTGTGCATTTACAATATTCATTGATTTTTGCCATTGAAAAACATCATGTTATTCATATACCAGAAATGTTTGAAGCTACTGACTGAATGAAAGGAGCTGGCATCTCACTCTCTTTGAATCTTCTTTATCATGCTAAGAGGAGCAGGAAAAAGCAAAAAATTTCAGAATTGCACCTTGCAATGTGGAGAAATTACTGTTTGTGCATTTACAATATTCATTGATTTTTACCATTGAAAAACGTCCAGAAATGATTGAAGCTACTGACTGAATGAAAGTAGCTGGCATCTCACTCTCTTTGAATCTTCTTTATCATGCTAAGAGGAGCAGGAAAAAGCAAAAAATTTCAGACTTGCACCTTGCAATGCGGAGAAATTACTGTTTGTGCATTTACAATATTCATTGATTTTTGCCATTGAAAAACATCATGTTATTCATATACCAGAAATGTTTGAAGCTACTGACTGAATCAAAGGAGCTGGCATCTCACTCTCTTTGAATCTTCTTTATCATGCTAAGAGGAGCAGGAAAAAGCAAAAAATTTCAGAATTGCACCTTGCAATGCGGAGAAATTACTGTTTGTGCATTTACAATATTCATTGATTTTTGCCATTGAAAAACGTCCAGAAATGATTGAAGCTACTGACTGAATGAAAGGAGCTGGCATCTCACTCTCTTTGAATCTTATTTATCATGCTAAGAGGAGCAGGAAAAAGCAAAAAATTTCAGAATTGCACCTTGCAATGCGGAGAAATTACTGTTTGTGCATTTACAATATTCATTGATTTTTGCCATTGAAAAACGTCCAGAAATGATTGAAGCTACTGACTGAATGAAAGGAGCTGGCATTTCACTCTCTTTGAATCTTCTTTATCATGCTAAGAGGAGCAGGAAAAAGCAAAAAATTTCAGAATTGCACCTTGCAATGCGGAGAAATTACTGTTTGTGCATTTACAATATTCATTGATTTTTGCCATTGAAAAACATGTTATTCATATACCAGAAATGTTTGAAGCTACTGACTGAATGAAAGGAGCTGGCACCTCACTCTCTTTGAATCTTCTTTATCATGCTAAGAGGAGCGGGAAAAAGCAAAAAATTTCAGAATTGCACCTTGCAATGCGGAGAAATTACTGTTTGTGCATTTACAATATTCATTGATTTTTGCCATTGAAAAACGTCCAGAAATGATTGAAGGTACTGACTGAATGAAAGGAGCTGGCATCTCACTCTCTTTGAATCTTCTTTATCATGCTAAGAGGAGCAGGAAAAAGCAAAAAATTTCAGAATTGCACCTTGCAATGCGGAGAAATTACTGTTTGTGCATTTACAATATTCATTGATTTTTGCCATTGAAAAACGTCCAGAAATGATTGAAGCTACTGACTGAATGAAAGGAGCTGGCATCTCACTCTCTTTGAATCTTCTTTATCATGCTAAGAGGAGCAGGAAAAAGCAAAAAATTTCAGAATTGCACCTTGCAATGCGGAGAAATTACTGTTTGTGCATTTACAATATTCATTGATTTTTGCCATTGAAAAACATCATGTTATTCATATACCAGAAATGTTTGAAGCTACTGACTGAATGAAAGGAGTTGGCATCTCACTCTCTTTGAATCTTCTTTATAATGCTAAGAGGAGCAGGAAAAAGCAAAAAATTTCAGAATTGCACCTTGCAATGTGGAGAAATTACTGTTTGTGCATTTACAATATTCATTGATTTTTACCATTGAAAAACGTCCAGAAATGATTGAAGCTACTGACTGAATGAAAGTAGCTGGCATCTCACTCTCTTTGAATCTTCTTTATCATGCTAAGAGGAGCAGGAAAAAGCAAAAAATTTCAGACTTGCACCTTGCAATGCGGAGAAATTACTGTTTGTGCATTTACAATATTCATTGATTTTTGCCATTGAAAAACATCATGTTATTCATATACCAGAAATGTTTGAAGCTACTGACTGAATGAAAGGAGCTGGCATCTCACTCTCTTTGAATCTTCTTTATCATGCTAAGAGGAGCAGGAAAAAGCAAAAAATTTCAGAATTGCACCTTGCAATGTGGAGAAATTACTGTTTGTGCATTTACAATATTCATTGATTTTTACCATTGAAAAACGTCCAGAAATGATTGAAGCTACTGACTGAATGAAAGGAGCTGGCATCTCACTCTCTTTGAATCTTCTTTATCATGCTAAGAGGAGCAGGAAAAAGCAAAAAATTTCAGAATTGCACCTTGCAATGCGGAGAAATTACTGTTTGTGCATTTACAATATTCATTGATTTTTGCCATTGAAAAACATGTTATTCATATACCAGAAATGTTTGAAGCTACTGACTGAATGAAAGGAGCTGGCACCTCACTCTCTTTGAATCTTCTTTATCATGCTAAGAGGAGCGGGAAAAAGCAAAAAATTTCAGAATTGCACCTTGCAATGCGGAGAAATTACTGTTTGTGCATTTACAATATTCATTGATTTTTGCCATTGAAAAACATCATGTTATTCATATACCAGAAATGATTGAAGCTACTGACTGAATGAAAGGAGCTGGCATCTCACTCTCTTTGAATCTTCTTTATCATGCTAAGAGGAGCAGGAAAAAGTAAAAAATTTCAGAATTGCACCTTGCAATGCGGAGAAATTACTGTTTGTGCATTTATAATATTCAATGATTTTTGCCATTGAAAAACGTCCAGAAATGATTGAAGCTACTGACTGAACGAAAGGAGCTGGCATCTCACTCTCTTTGAATCTTCTTTATCATGCTAAGAGGAGCAGGAAAAAGCAAAAAATTTCAGAATTGCACCTTGCAATGCGGAGAAATTACTGTTTGTGCATTTACAATATTCATTGATTTTTGCCATTGAAAAACGTCCAGAAATGATTGAAGCTACTGACTGAATGAAAGGAGCTGGCATCTCACTCTCTTTGAATCTTCTTTATCATGCTAAGAGGAGCAGGAAAAAGCAAAAAATTTCAGAATTGCACCTTGCAATGCGGAGAAATTACTGTTTGTGCATTTACAATATTCATTGATTTTTGCCATTGAAAAACATCATGTTATTCATATACCAGAAATGTTTGAAGCTACTGACTGAATGAAAGGAGCTGACATCTCACTCTCTTTGAATCTTCTTTATCATGCTAAGAGGAGCAGGAAAAAGCAAAAAATTTCAGAATTGCACCTTGCAATGCGGAGAAATTACTGTTTGTGCATTTACAATATTCATTGATTTTTGCCATTGAAAAACGTCCAGAAATGATTGAAGCTACTGACTGAATGAAAGGAGCTGGCATCTCACTCTCTTTGAATCTTCTTTATCATGCTAAGAGGAGCAGGAAAAAGCAAAAAATTTCAGAATTGCACCTTGCAATGCGGAGAAATTACTGTTTGTGCATTTACAATATTCATTGATTTTTGCCATTGAAAAACATCATGTTATTCATATACCAGAAATGTTTGAAGCTACTGACTGAATGAAAGGAGCTGGCATCTCACTCTCTTTGAATCTTCTTTATCATGCTAAGAGGAGCAGGAAAAAGCAAAAAATTTCAGAATTGCACCTTGCAATGTGGAGAAATTACTGTTTGTGCATTTACAATATTCATTGATTTTTGCCATTGAAAAACATCATGTTATTCATATACCAGAAATTTTTGAAGCTACTGACTGAATGAAAGGAGCTGGCATCTCACTCTCTTTGAATCTTCTTTATCATGCTAAGAGGAGCAGGAAAAAGCAAAAAATTTCAGAATTGCACCTTGCAATGTGGAGAAATTACTGTTTGTGCATTTACAATATTCATTGATTTTTACCATTGAAAAACGTCCAGAAATGATTGAAGCTACTGACTGAATGAAAGTAGCTGGCATCTCACTCTCTTTGAATCTTCTTTATCATGCTAAGAGGAGCAGGAAAAAGCAAAAAATTTCAGACTTGCACCTTGCAATGCGGAGAAATTACTGTTTGTGCATTTACAATATTCATTGATTTTTGCCATTGAAAAACATCATGTTATTCATATACCAGAAATGTTTGAAGCTTCTGACTGAATGAAAGGAGCTGGCATCTCACTCTCTTTGAATCTTCTTTATCATGCTAAGAGGAGCAGGAAAAAGCAAAAAATTTCAGAATTGCACCTTGCAATGTGGAGAAATTACTGTTTGTGCATTTACAATATTCATTGATTTTTACCATTGAAAAACGTCCAGAAATGATTGAAGCTACTGACTGAATGAAAGTAGCTGGCATCTCACTCTCTTTGAATCTTCTTTATCATGCTAAGAGGAGCAGGAAAAAGCAAAAAATTTCAGACTTGCACCTTGCAATGCGGAGAAATTACTGTTTGTGCATTTACAATATTCATTGATTTTTGCCATTGAAAAACATCATGTTATTCATATACCAGAAATGTTTGAAGCTACTGACTGAATGAAAGGAGCTGGCATCTCACTCTCTTTGAATCTTCTTTATCATGCTAAGAGGAGCAGGAAAAAGCAAAAAATTTCAGAATTGCACCTTGCAATGTGGAGAAATTACTGTTTGTGCATTTACAATATTCATTGATTTTTACCATTGAAAAACGTCCAGAAATGATTGAAGCTACTGACTGAATGAAAGGAGCTGGCATCTCACTCTCTTTGAATCTTCTTTATCATGCTAAGAGGAGCAGGAAAAAGCAAAAAATTTCAGAATTGCACCTTGCAATGCGGAGAAATTACTGTTTGTGCATTTACAATATTCATTGATTTTTGCCATTGAAAAACATGTTATTCATATACCAGAAATGTTTGAAGCTACTGACTGAATGAAAGGAGCTGGCACCTCACTCTCTTTGAATCTTCTTTATCATGCTAAGAGGAGCGGGAAAAAGCAAAAAATTTCAGAATTGCACCTTGCAATGCGGAGAAATTACTGTTTGTGCATTTACAATATTCATTGATTTTTGCCATTGAAAAACATCATGTTATTCATATACCAGAAATGATTGAAGCTACTGACTGAATAAAAGGAGCTGGCATCTCACTCTCTTTGAATCTTCTTTATCATGCTAAGAGGAGCAGGAAAAAGTAAAAAATTTCAGAATTGCACCTTGCAATGCGGAGAAATTACTGTTTGTGCATTTATAATATTCAATGATTTTTGCCATTGAAAAACGTCCAGAAATGATTGAAGCTACTGACTGAACGAAAGGAGCTGGCATCTCACTCTCTTTGAATCTTCTTTATCATGCTAAGAGGAGCAGGAAAAAGCAAAAAATTTCAGAATTGCACCTTGCAATGCGGAGAAATTACTGTTTGTGCATTTACAATATTCATTGATTTTTGCCATTGAAAAATGTCCAGAAATGATTGAAGCTACTGACTGAATGAAAGGAGCTGGCATCTCACTCTCTTTGAATCTTCTTTATCATGCTAAGAGGAGCAGGAAAAAGCAAAAAATTTCAGAATTGCACCTTGCAATGCGGAGAAATTACTGTTTGTGCATTTACAATATTCATTGATTTTTGCCATTGAAAAACATCATGTTATTCATATACCAGAAATGTTTGAAGCTACTGACTGAATGAAAGGAGCTGACATCTCACTCTCTTTGAATCTTCTTTATCATGCTAAGAGGAGCAGGAAAAAGCAAAAAATTTCAGAATTGCACCTTGCAATGCGGAGAAATTACTGTTTGTGCATTTACAATATTCATTGATTTTTGCCATTGAAAAACGTCCAGAAATGATTGAAGCTACTGACTGAATGAAAGGAGCTGGCATCTCACTCTCTTTGAATCTTCTTTATCATGCTAAGAGGAGCAGGAAAAAGCAAAAAATTTCAGAATTGCACCTTGCAATGCGGAGAAATTACTGTTTGTGCATTTACAATATTCATTGATTTTTGCCATTGAAAAACATCATGTTATTCATATACCAGAAATGTTTGAAGCTACTGACTGAATGAAAGGAGCTGGCATCTCACTCTCTTTGAATCTTCTTTATCATGCTAAGAGGAGCAGGAAAAAGCAAAAAATTTCAGAATTGCACCTTGCAATGTGGAGAAATTACTGTTTGTGCATTTACAATATTCATTGATTTTTGCCATTGAAAAACATCATGTTATTCATATACCAGAAATGTTTGAAGCTACTGACTGAATGAAAGGAGCTGGCATCTCACTCTCTTTGAATCTTCTTTATCATGCTAAGAGGAGCAGGAAAAAGCAAAAAATTTCAGAATTGCACCTTGCAATGTGGAGAAATTACTGTTTGTGCATTTACAATATTCATTGATTTTTACCATTGAAAAACGTCCAGAAATGATTGAAGCTACTGACTGAATGAAAGTAGCTGGCATCTCACTCTCTTTGAATCTTCTTTATCATGCTAAGAGGAGCAGGAAAAAGCAAAAAATTTCAGACTTGCACCTTGCAATGCGGAGAAATTACTGTTTGTGCATTTACAATATTCATTGATTTTTGCCATTGAAAAACGTCCAGAAATGATTGAAGCTACTGACTGAATGAAAGGAGCTGGCATCTCACTCTCTTTGAATCTTCTTTATCATGCTAAGAGGAGCAGGAAAAAGCAAAAAATTTCAGAATTGCACCTTGCAATGCGGAGAAATTACTGTTTGTGCATTTACAATATTCATTGATTTTTGCCATTGAAAAACATGTTATTCATATACCAGAAATGTTTGAAGCTACTGACTGAATGAAAGGAGCTGGCACCTCACTCTCTTTGAATCTTCTTTATCATGCTAAGAGGAGCGGGAAAAAGCAAAAAATTTCAGAATTGCACCTTGCAATGCGGAGAAATTACTGTTTGTGCATTTACAATATTCATTGATTTTTGCCATTGAAAAACATCATGTTATTCATATACCAGAAATGATTGAAGCTACTGACTGAATGAAAGGAGCTGGCATCTCACTCTCTTTGAATCTTCTTTATCATGCTAAGAGGAGCAGGAAAAAGTAAAAAATTTCAGAATTGCACCTTGCAATGCGGAGAAATTACTGTTTGTGCATTTATAATATTCAATGATTTTTGCCATTGAAAAACGTCCAGAAATGATTGAAGCTACTGACTGAACGAAAGGAGCTGGCATCTCACTCTCTTTGAATCTTCTTTATCATGCTAAGAGGAGCAGGAAAAAGCAAAAAATTTCAGAATTGCACCTTGCAATGCGGAGAAATTACTGTTTGTGCATTTACAATATTCATTGATTTTTGCCATTGAAAAACGTCCAGAAATGATTGAAGCTACTGACAATGAAAGGAGCTGGCATCTCACTCTGAATCTTCTTTATCATGCTAAGAGGAGCAGGAAAAAGCAAAAAATTTCAGAATTGCACCTTGCAATGCGGAGAAATTACTGTTTGTGCATTTACAATATTCATTGATTTTTGCCATTGAAAAACATCATGTTATTCATATACCAGAAATGTTTGAAGCTACTGACTGAATGAAAGGAGCTGACATCTCACTCTCTTTGAATCTTCTTTATCATGCTAAGAGGAGCAGGAAAAAGCAAAAAATTTCAGAATTGCACCTTGCAATGCGGAGAAATTACTGTTTGTGCATTTACAATATTCATTGATTTTTGCCATTGAAAAACGTCCAGAAATGATTGAAGCTACTGACTGAATGAAAGTAGCTGGCATCTCACTCTCTTTGAATCTTCTTTATCATGCTAAGAGGAGCAGGAAAAAGCAAAAAATTTCAGACTTGCACCTTGCAATGCGGAGAAATTACTGTTTGTGCATTTACAATATTCATTGATTTTTGCCATTGAAAAACATCATGTTATTCATATACCAGAAATGTTTGAAGCTTCTGACTGAATGAAAGGAGCTGGCATCTCACTCTCTTTGAATCTTCTTTATCATGCTAAGAGGAGCAGGAAAAAGCAAAAAATTTCAGAATTGCACCTTGCAATGTGGAGAAATTACTGTTTGTGCATTTACAATATTCATTGATTTTTACCATTGAAAAACGTCCAGAAATGATTGAAGCTACTGACTGAATGAAAGTAGCTGGCATCTCACTCTCCTTGAATCTTCTTTATCATGCTAAGAGGAGCAGGAAAAAGCAAAAAATTTCAGACTTGCACCTTGCAATGCGGAGAAATTACTGTTTGTGCATTTACAATATTCATTGATTTTTGCCATTGAAAAACATCATGTTATTCATATACCAGAAATGTTTGAAGCTACTGACTGAATGAAAGGAGCTGGCATCTCACTCTCTTTGAATCTTCTTTATCATGCTAAGAGGAGCAGGAAAAAGCAAAAAATTTCAGAATTGCACCTTGCAATGTGGAGAAATTACTGTTTGTGCATTTACAATATTCATTGATTTTTACCATTGAAAAACGTCCAGAAATGATTGAAGCTACTGACTGAATGAAAGGAGCTGGCATCTCACTCTGAATCTTCTTTATCATGCTAAGAGGAGCAGGAAAAAGCAAAAAATTTCAGAATTGCACCTTGCAATGCGGAGAAATTACTGTTTGTGCATTTACAATATTCATTGATTTTTGCCATTGAAAAACATCATGTTATTCATATACCAGAAATGTTTGAAGCTACTGACTGAATGAAAGGAGCTGACATCTCACTCTCTTTGAATCTTCTTTATCATGCTAAGAGGAGCAGGAAAAAGCAAAAAATTTCAGAATTGCACCTTGCAATGCGGAGAAATTACTGTTTGTGCATTTACAATATTCATTGATTTTTGCCATTGAAAAACGTCCAGAAATGATTGAAGCTACTGACTGAATGAAAGGAGCTGGCATCTCACTCTCTTTGAATCTTCTTTATCATGCTAAGAGGAGCAGGAAAAAGCAAAAAATTTCAGAATTGCACCTTGCAATGCGGAGAAATTACTGTTTGTGCATTTACAATATTCATTGATTTTTGCCATTGAAAAACATCATGTTATTCATATACCAGAAATGTTTGAAGCTACTGACTGAATGAAAGGAGCTGGCATCTCACTCTCTTTGAATCTTCTTTATCATGCTAAGAGGAGCAGGAAAAAGCAAAAAATTTCAGAATTGCACCTTGCAATGTGGAGAAATTACTGTTTGTGCATTTACAATATTCATTGATTTTTGCCATTGAAAAACATCATGTTATTCATATACCAGAAATGTTTGAAGCTACTGACTGAATGAAAGGAGCTGGCATCTCACTCTCTTTGAATCTTCTTTATCATGCTAAGAGGAGCAGGAAAAAGCAAAAAATTTCAGAATTGCACCTTGCAATGTGGAGAAATTACTGTTTGTGCATTTACAATATTCATTGATTTTTACCATTGAAAAACGTCCAGAAATGATTGAAGCTACTGACTGAATGAAAGTAGCTGGCATCTCACTCTCTTTGAATCTTCTTTATCATGCTAAGAGGAGCAGGAAAAAGCAAAAAATTTCAGACTTGCACCTTGCAATGCGGAGAAATTACTGTTTGTGCATTTACAATATTCATTGATTTTTGCCATTGAAAAACATCATGTTATTCATATACCAGAAATGTTTGAAGCTTCTGACTGAATGAAAGGAGCTGGCATCTCACTCTCTTTGAATCTTCTTTATCATGCTAAGAGGAGCAGGAAAAAGCAAAAAATTTCAGAATTGCACCTTGCAATGTGGAGAAATTACTGTTTGTGCATTTACAATATTCATTGATTTTTACCATTGAAAAACGTCCAGAAATGATTGAAGCTACTGACTGAATGAAAGTAGCTGGCATCTCACTCTCCTTGAATCTTCTTTATCATGCTAAGAGGAGCAGGAAAAAGCAAAAAATTTCAGACTTGCACCTTGCAATGCGGAGAAATTACTGTTTGTGCATTTACAATATTCATTGATTTTTGCCATTGAAAAACATCATGTTATTCATATACCAGAAATGTTTGAAGCTACTGACTGAATGAAAGGAGCTGGCATCTCACTCTCTTTGAATCTTCTTTATCATGCTAAGAGGAGCAGGAAAAAGCAAAAAATTTCAGAATTGCACCTTGCAATGTGGAGAAATTACTGTTTGTGCATTTACAATATTCATTGATTTTTACCATTGAAAAACGTCCAGAAATGATTGAAGCTACTGACTGAATGAAAGGAGCTGGCATCTCACTCTCTTTGAATCTTCTTTATCATGCTAAGAGGAGCAGGAAAAAGCAAAAAATTTCAGAATTGCACCTTGCAATGCGGAGAAATTACTGTTTGTGCATTTACAATATTCATTGATTTTTGCCATTGAAAAACATGTTATTCATATACCAGAAATGTTTGAAGCTACTGACTGAATGAAAGGAGCTGGCACCTCACTCTCTTTGAATCTTCTTTATCATGCTAAGAGGAGCAGGAAAAAGTAAAAAATTTCAGAATTGCACCTTGCAATGCGGAGAAATTACTGTTTGTGCATTTATAATATTCAATGATTTTTGCCATTGAAAAACGTCCAGAAATGATTGAAGCTACTGACTGAACGAAAGGAGCTGGCATCTCACTCTCTTTGAATCTTCTTTATCATGCTAAGAGGAGCAGGAAAAAGCAAAAAATTTCAGAATTGCACCTTGCAATGCGGAGAAATTACTGTTTGTGCATTTACAATATTCATTGATTTTTGCCATTGAAAAACGTCCAGAAATGATTGAAGCTACTGACTGAATGAAAGGAGCTGGCATCTCACTCTCTTTGAATCTTCTTTATCATGCTAAGAGGAGCAGGAAAAAGCAAAAAATTTCAGAATTGCACCTTGCAATGCGGAGAAATTACTGTTTGTGCATTTACAATATTCATTGATTTTTGCCATTGAAAAACATCATGTTATTCATATACCAGAAATGTTTGAAGCTACTGACTGAATGAAAGGAGCTGACATCTCACTCTCTTTGAATCTTCTTTATCATGCTAAGAGGAGCAGGAAAAAGCAAAAAATTTCAGAATTGCACCTTGCAATGCGGAGAAATTACTGTTTGTGCATTTACAATATTCATTGATTTTTGCCATTGAAAAACGTCCAGAAATGATTGAAGCTACTGACTGAATGAAAGGAGCTGGCATCTCACTCTCTTTGAATCTTCTTTATCATGCTAAGAGGAGCAGGAAAAAGCAAAAAATTTCAGAATTGCACCTTGCAATGCGGAGAAATTACTGTTTGTGCATTTACAATATTCATTGATTTTTGCCATTGAAAAACATCATGTTATTCATATACCAGAAATGTTTGAAGCTACTGACTGAATGAAAGGAGCTGGCATCTCACTCTCTTTGAATCTTCTTTATCATGCTAAGAGGAGCAGGAAAAAGCAAAAAATTTCAGAATTGCACCTTGCAATGTGGAGAAATTACTGTTTGTGCATTTACAATATTCATTGATTTTTGCCATTGAAAAACATCATGTTATTCATATACCAGAAATGTTTGAAGCTACTGACTGAATGAAAGGAGCTGGCATCTCACTCTCTTTGAATCTTCTTTATCATGCTAAGAGGAGCAGGAAAAAGCAAAAAATTTCAGAATTGCACCTTGCAATGTGGAGAAATTACTGTTTGTGCATTTACAATATTCATTGATTTTTACCATTGAAAAACGTCCAGAAATGATTGAAGCTACTGACTGAATGAAAGTAGCTGGCATCTCACTCTCTTTGAATCTTCTTTATCATGCTAAGAGGAGCAGGAAAAAGCAAAAAATTTCAGACTTGCACCTTGCAATGCGGAGAAATTACTGTTTGTGCATTTACAATATTCATTGATTTTTGCCATTGAAAAACATCATGTTATTCATATACCAGAAATGTTTGATGCTTCTGACTGAATGAAAGGAGCTGGCATCTCACTCTCTTTGAATCTTCTTTATCATGCTAAGAGGAGCAGGAAAAAGCAAAAAATTTCAGAATTGCACCTTGCAATGTGGAGAAATTACTGTTTGTGCATTTACAATATTCATTGATTTTTACCATTGAAAAACGTCCAGAAATGATTGAAGCTACTGACTGAATGAAAGTAGCTGGCATCTCACTCTCTTTGAATCTTCTTTATCATGCTAAGAGGAGCAGGAAAAAGCAAAAAATTTCAGACTTGCACCTTGCAATGCGGAGAAATTACTGTTTGTGCATTTACAATATTCATTGATTTTTGCCATTGAAAAACATCATGTTATTCATATACCAGAAATGTTTGAAGATACTGACTGAATCAAAGGAGCTGGCATCTCACTCTCTTTGAATCTTCTTTATCATGCTAAGAGGAGCAGGAAAAAGCAAAAAATTTCAGAATTGCACCTTGCAATGCGGAGAAATTACTGTTTGTGCATTTACAATATTCATTGATTTTTGCCATTGAAAAACGTCCAGAAATGATTGAAGCTACTGACTGAATGAAAGGAGCTGGCATCTCACTCTCTTTGAATCTTCTTTATCATGCTAAGAGGAGCAGGAAAAAGCAAAAAATTTCAGAATTGCACCTTGCAATGCGGAGAAATTACTGTTTGTGCATTTACAATATTCATTGATTTTTGCCATTGATAAACGTCCAGAAATGATTGAAGCTACTGATTGAATGAAAGGAGCTGGCATCTCACTCTCTTTGAATCTTCTTTATCATGCTAAGAGGAGCAGGAAAAAGCAAAAAATTTCAGAATTGCACCTTGCAATGCGGAGAAATTACTGTTTGTGCATTTACAATATTCATTGATTTTTGCCATTGAAAAACATGTTATTCATATACCAGAAATGTTTGAAGCTACTGACTGAATGAAAGGAGCTGGCACCTCACTCTCTTTGAATCTTCTTTATCATGCTAAGAGGAGCAGGAAAAAGCAAAAAATTTCAGAATTGCACCTTGCAATGCGGAGAAATTACTGTTTGTGCATTTACAATATTCATTGATTTTTGCCATTGAAAAACATCATGTTATTCATATACCAGAAATGTTTGAAGCTACTGACTGAATGAAAGGAGTTGGCATCTCACTCTCTTTGAATCTTCTTTATCATGCTAAGAGGAGCAGGAAAAAGCAAAAAATTTCAGAATTGCACCTTGCAATGCGGAGAAATTACTGTTTGTGCATTTACAATATTCATTGATTTTTGCCATTGAAAAACATCATGTTATTCATATACCAGAAATGTTTGAAGCTACTGACTGAATGAAAGGAGCTGGCATCTCACTCTCTTTGAATCTTCTTTATCATGCTAAGAGGAGCAGGAAAAAGCAAAAAATTTTAGAATTGCACATTGCAATGTGGAGAAATTACTGTTTGTGCATTTACAATATTCATTGATTTTTGCCATTGAAAAACGTCCAGAAATGATTGAAGCTACTGACTGAATGAAAGTAGCTGGCATCTCACTCTCTTTGAATCTTCTTTATCATGCTAAGAGGAGCAGGAAAAAGCAAAAAATTTCAGACTTGCACCTTGCAATGCGGAGAAATTACTGTTTGTGCATTTACAATATTCATTGATTTTTGCCATTGAAAAACATCATGTTATTCATATTCCAGAAATGTTTGAAGCTACTGACTGAATGAAAGGAGCTGGCATCTCACTCTCTTTGAATCTTCTTTATCATGCTAAGAGGAGCAGGAAAAAGCAAAAAATTTCAGAATTGCACCTTGCAATGCGGAGAAATTACTGTTTGTGCATTTACAATATTCATTGATTTTTGCCATTGAAAAACGTCCAGAAATGATTGAAGCTACTGACTGAATGAAAGGAGCTGGCATCTCACTCTCTTTGAATCTTCTTTATCATGCTAAGAGGAGCAGGAAAAAGCAAAAAATTTCAGAATTGCACCTTGCAATGCGGAGAAATTACTGTTTGTGCATTTACAATATTTATTGATTTTTGCCATTGAAAAACGTCCAGAAATGATTGAAGCTACTGACTGAATGAAAGGAGCTGGCATCTCACTCTCTTTGAATCTTCTTTATCATGCTAAGAGGAGCAGGAAAAAGCAAAAAATTTCAGAATTGCACCTTGCAATGCGGAGAAATTACTGTTTGTGCATTTACAATATTCATTGATTTTAGCCATTGAAAAACATCATGTTATTCATATACCAGAAATGTTTGAAGCTACTGACTGAATGAAAGGAGCTGACATCTCACTCTCTTTGAATCTTCTTTATCATGCTAAGAGGAGCAGGAAAAAGCAAAAAATTTCAGAATTGCACCTTGCAATGCGGAGAAATTACTGTTTGTGCATTTACAATATTCATTGATTTTTGCCATTGAAAAACGTCCAGAAATGATTGAAGCTACTGACTGAATGAAAGGAGCTGGCATCTCACTCTCTTTGAATCTTCTTTATCATGCTAAGAGGAGCAGGAAAAAGCAAAAAATTTCAGAATTGCACCTTGCAATGCGGAGAAATTACTGTTTGTGCATTTACAATATTCATTGATTTTTGCCATTGAAAAACATCATGTTATTCATATACCAGAAATGTTTGAAGCTACTGACTGAATGAAAGGAGCTGGCATCTCACTCTCTTTGAATCTTCTTTATCATGCTAAGAGGAGCAGGAAAAAGCAAAAAATTTCAGAATTGCACCTTGCAATGTGGAGAAATTACTGTTTGTGCATTTACAATATTCATTGATTTTTACCATTGAAAAACGTCCAGAAATGATTGAAGCTACTGACTGAATGAAAGGAGCTGGCATCTCACTCTCTTTGAATCTTCTTTATCATGCTAAGAGGAGCAGGAAAAAGCAAAAAATTTCAGAATTGCACCTTGCAATGCGGAGAAATTACTGTTTGTGCATTTACAATATTCATTGATTTTTGCCATTGAAAAACGTCCAGAAATGATTGAAGCTACTGACTGAATGAAAGGAGCTGGCATCTCACTCTCTTTGAATCTTCTTTATCATGCTAAGAGGAGCAGGAAAAAGCAAAAAATTTCAGAATTGCACCTTGCAATGCGGAGAAATTACTGTTTGTGCATTTACAATATTCATTGATTTTAGCCATTGAAAAACATCATGTTATTCATATACCAGAAATGTTTGAAGCTACTGACTGAATGAAAGGAGCTGACATCTCACTCTCTTTGAATCTTCTTTATCATGCTAAGAGGAGCAGGAAAAAGCAAAAAATTTCAGAATTGCACCTTGCAATGCGGAGAAATTACTGTTTGTGCATTTACAATATTCATTGATTTTTGCCATTGAAAAACGTCCAGAAATGATTGAAGCTACTGACTGAATGAAAGGAGCTGGCATCTCACTCTCTTTGAATCTTCTTTATCATGCTAAGAGGAGCAGGAAAAAGCAAAAAATTTCAGAATTGCACCTTGCAATGCGGAGAAATTACTGTTTGTGCATTTACAATATTCATTGATTTTTGCCATTGAAAAACATCATGTTATTCATATACCAGAAATGTTTGAAGCTACTGACTGAATGAAAGGAGCTGGCATCTCACTCTCTTTGAATCTTCTTTATCATGCTAAGAGGAGCAGGAAAAAGCAAAAAATTTCAGAATTGCACCTTGCAATGCGGAGAAATTACTGTTTGTGCATTTACAATATTCATTGATTTTTGCCATTGAAAAACGTCCAGAAATGATTGAAGCTACTGACTGAATGAAAGGAGCTGGCATCTCACTCTCTTTGAATCTTCTTTATCATGCTAAGAGGAGCAGGAAAAAGCAAAAAATTTCAGAATTGCACCTTGCAATGCGGAGAAATTACTGTTTGTGCATTTACAATATTCATTGATTTTTGCCATTGAAAAACATCATGTTATTCATATACCAGAAATGTTTGAAGCTACTGACTGAATGAAAGGAGCTGGCATCTCACTCTCTTTGAATCTTCTTTATCATGCTAAGAGGAGCAGGAAAAAGCAAAAAATTTCAGAATTGCACCTTGCAATGTGGAGAAATTACTGTTTGTGCATTTACAATATTCATTGATTTTTGCCATTGAAAAACATCATGTTATTCATATACCAGAAATGTTTGAAGCTACTGACTGAATGAAAGGAGCTGGCATCTCACTCTCTTTGAATCTTCTTTATCATGCTAAGAGGAGCAGGAAAAAGCAAAAAATTTCAGAATTGCACCTTGCAATGTGGAGAAATTACTGTTTGTGCATTTACAATATTCATTGATTTTTACCATTGAAAAACGTCCAGAAATGATTGAAGCTACTGACTGAATGAAAGTAGCTGGCATCTCACTCTCTTTGAATCTTCTTTATCATGCTAAGAGGAGCAGGAAAAAGCAAAAAATTTCAGACTTGCACCTTGCAATGCGGAGAAATTACTGTTTGTGCATTTACAATATTCATTGATTTTTGCCATTGAAAAACATCATGTTATTCATATACCAGAAATGTTTGATGCTTCTGACTGAATGAAAGGAGCTGGCATCTCACTCTCTTTGAATCTTCTTTATCATGCTAAGAGGAGCAGGAAAAAGCAAAAAATTTCAGAATTGCACCTTGCAATGTGGAGAAATTACTGTTTGTGCATTTACAATATTCATTGATTTTTACCATTGAAAAACGTCCAGAAATGATTGAAGCTACTGACTGAATGAAAGTAGCTGGCATCTCTCTTTGAATCTTCTTTATCATGCTAAGAGGAGCAGGAAAAAGCAAAAAATTTCAGACTTGCACCTTGCAATGCGGAGAAATTACTGTTTGTGCATTTACAATATTCATTGATTTTTGCCATTGAAAAACATCATGTTATTCATATACCAGAAATGTTTGAAGATACTGACTGAATCAAAGGAGCTGGCATCTCACTCTCTTTGAATCTTCTTTATCATGCTAAGAGGAGCAGGAAAAAGCAAAAAATTTCAGAATTGCACCATGCAATGCGGAGAAATTACTGTTTGTGCATTTACAATATTCATTGATTTTTGCCATTGAAAAACGTCCAGAAATGATTGAAGCTACTGACTGAATGAAAGGAGCTGGCATCTCACTCTCTTTGAATCTTCTTTATCATGCTAAGAGGAGCAGGAAAAAGCAAAAAATTTCAGAATTGCACCTTGCAATGCGGAGAAATTACTGTTTGTGCATTTACAATATTCATTGATTTTTGCCATTGATAAACGTCCAGAAATGATTGAAGCTACTGATTGAATGAAAGGAGCTGGCATCTCACTCTCTTTGAATCTTCTTTATCATGCTAAGAGGAGCAGGAAAAAGCAAAAAATTTCAGAATTGCACCTTGCAATGCGGAGAAATTACTGTTTGTGCATTTACAATATTCATTGATTTTTGCCATTGAAAAACATGTTATTCATATACCAGAAATGTTTGAAGCTACTGACTGAATGAAAGGAGCTGGCACCTCACTCTCTTTGAATCTTCTTTATCATGCTAAGAGGAGCAGGAAAAAGCAAAAAATTTCAGAATTGCACCTTGCAATGCGGAGAAATTACTGTTTGTGCATTTACAATATTCATTGATTTTTGCCATTGAAAAACATCATGTTATTCATATACCAGAAATGTTTGAAGCTACTGACTGAATGAAAGGAGTTGGCATCTCACTCTCTTTGAATCTTCTTTATCATGCTAAGAGGAGCAGGAAAAAGCAAAAAATTTCAGAATTGCACCTTGCAATGCGGAGAAATTACTGTTTGTGCATTTACAATATTCATTGATTTTTGCCATTGAAAAACATCATGTTATTCATATACCAGAAATGTTTGAAGCTACTGACTGAATGAAAGGAGCTGGCATCTCACTCTCTTTGAATCTTCTTTATCATGCTAAGAGGAGCAGGAAAAAGCAAAAAATTTTAGAATTGCACATTGCAATGTGGAGAAATTACTGTTTGTGCATTTACAATATTCATTGATTTTTACCATTGAAAAACGTCCAGAAATGATTGAAGCTACTGACTGAATGAAAGTAGCTGGCATCTCACTCTCTTTGAATCTTCTTTATCATGCTAAGAGGAGCAGGAAAAAGCAAAAAATTTCAGACTTGCACCTTGCAATGCGGAGAAATTACTGTTTGTGCATTTACAATATTCATTGATTTTTGCCATTGAAAAACATCATGTTATTCATATTCCAGAAATGTTTGAAGCTACTGACTGAATGAAAGGAGCTGGCATCTCACTCTCTTTGAATCTTCTTTATCATGCTAAGAGGAGCAGGAAAAAGCAAAAAATTTCAGAATTGCACCTTGCAATGCGGAGAAATTACTGTTTGTGCATTTACAATATTCATTGATTTTTGCCATTGAAAAACGTCCAGAAATGATTGAAGCTACTGACTGAATGAAAGGAGCTGGCATCTCACTCTCTTTGAATCTTCTTTATCATGCTAAGAGGAGCAGGAAAAAGCAAAAAATTTCAGAATTGCACCTTGCAATGCGGAGAAATTACTGTTTGTGCATTTACAATATTTATTGATTTTTGCCATTGAAAAACGTCCAGAAATGATTGAAGCTACTGACTGAATGAAAGGAGCTGGCATCTCACTCTCTTTGAATCTTCTTTATCATGCTAAGAGGAGCAGGAAAAAGCAAAAAATTTCAGAATTGCACCTTGCAATGCGGAGAAATTACTGTTTGTGCATTTACAATATTCATTGATTTTAGCCATTGAAAAACATCATGTTATTCATATACCAGAAATGTTTGAAGCTACTGACTGAATGAAAGGAGCTGACATCTCACTCTCTTTGAATCTTCTTTATCATGCTAAGAGGAGCAGGAAAAAGCAAAAAATTTCAGAATTGCACCTTGCAATGCGGAGAAATTACTGTTTGTGCATTTACAATATTCATTGATTTTTGCCATTGAAAAACGTCCAGAAATGATTGAAGCTACTGACTGAATGAAAGGAGCTGGCATCTCACTCTCTTTGAATCTTCTTTATCATGCTAAGAGGAGCAGGAAAAAGCAAAAAATTTCAGAATTGCACCTTGCAATGTGGAGAAATTACTGTTTGTGCATTTACAATATTCATTGATTTTTACCATTGAAAAACGTCCAGAAATGATTGAAGCTACTGACTGAATGAAAGGAGCTGGCATCTCACTCTCTTTGAATCTTCTTTATCATGCTAAGAGGAGCAGGAAAAAGCAAAAAATTTCAGAATTGCACCTTGCAATGCGGAGAAATTACTGTTTGTGCATTTACAATATTCATTGATTTTTGCCATTGAAAAACGTCCAGAAATGATTGAAGCTACTGACTGAATGAAAGGAGCTGGCATCTCACTCTCTTTGAATCTTCTTTATCATGCTAAGAGGAGCAGGAAAAAGCAAAAAATTTCAGAATTGCACCTTGCAATGCGGAGAAATTACTGTTTGTGCATTTACAATATTCATTGATTTTAGCCATTGAAAAACATCATGTTATTCATATACCAGAAATGTTTGAAGCTACTGACTGAATGAAAGGAGCTGACATCTCACTCTCTTTGAATCTTCTTTATCATGCTAAGAGGAGCAGGAAAAAGCAAAAAATTTCAGAATTGCACCTTGCAATGCGGAGAAATTACTGTTTGTGCATTTACAATATTCATTGATTTTTGCCATTGAAAAACGTCCAGAAATGATTGAAGCTACTGACTGAATGAAAGGAGCTGGCATCTCACTCTCTTTGAATCTTCTTTATCATGCTAAGAGGAGCAGGAAAAAGCAAAAAATTTCAGAATTGCACCTTGCAATGCGGAGAAATTACTGTTTGTGCATTTACAATATTCATTGATTTTTGCCATTGAAAAACATCATGTTATTCATATACCAGAAATGTTTGAAGCTACTGACTGAATGAAAGGAGCTGGCATCTCACTCTCTTTGAATCTTCTTTATCATGCTAAGAGGAGCAGGAAAAAGCAAAAAATTTCAGAATTGCACCTTGCAATGTGGAGAAATTACTGTTTGTGCATTTACAATATTCATTGATTTTTACCATTGAAAAACGTCCAGAAATGATTGAAGCTACTGACTGAATGAAAGTAGCTGGCATCTCACTCTCTTTGAATCTTCTTTATCATGCTAAGAGGAGCAGGAAAAAGCAAAAAATTTCAGACTTGCACCTTGCAATGCGGAGAAATTACTGTTTGTGCATTTACAATATTCATTGATTTTTGCCATTGAAAAACATCATGTTATTCATATACCAGAAATGTTTGAAGCTACTGACTGAATGAAAGGAGCTGGCATCTCACTCTCTTTGAATCTTCTTTATCATGCTAAGAGGAGCAGGAAAAAGCAAAAAATTTCAGAATTGCACCTTGCAATGCGGAGAAATTACTGTTTGTGCATTTACAATATTCATTGATTTTTGCCATTGATAAACGTCCAGAAATGATTGAAGCTACTGATTGAATGAAAGGAGCTGGCATCTCACTCTCTTTGAATCTTCTTTATCATGCTAAGAGGAGCAGGAAAAAGCAAAAAATTTCAGAATTGCACCTTGCAATGCGGAGAAATTACTGTTTGTGCATTTACAATATTCATTGATTTTTGCCATTGAAAAACATGTTATTCATATACCAGAAATGTTTGAAGCTACTGACTGAATGAAAGGAGCTGGCACCTCACTCTCTTTGAATCTTCTTTATCATGCTAAGAGGAGCAGGAAAAAGCAAAAAATTTCAGAATTGCACCTTGCAATGCGGAGAAATTACTGTTTGTGCATTTACAATATTCATTGATTTTTGCCATTGAAAAACATCATGTTATTCATATACCAGAAATGTTTGAAGCTACTGACTGAATGAAAGGAGCTGGCATCTCACTCTCTTTGAATCTTCTTTATCATGCTAAGAGGAGCAGGAAAAAGCAAAAAATTTTAGAATTGCACATTGCAATGTGGAGAAATTACTGTTTGTGCATTTACAATATTCATTGATTTTTACCATTGAAAAACGTCCAGAAATGATTGAAGCTACTGACTGAATGAAAGTAGCTGGCATCTCACTCTCTTTGAATCTTCTTTATCATGCTAAGAGGAGCAGGAAAAAGCAAAAAATTTCAGACTTGCACCTTGCAATGCGGAGAAATTACTGTTTGTGCATTTACAATATTCATTGATTTTTGCCATTGAAAAACATCATGTTATTCATATTCCAGAAATGTTTGAAGCTACTGACTGAATGAAAGGAGCTGGCATCTCACTCTCTTTGAATCTTCTTTATCATGCTAAGAGGAGCAGGAAAAAGCAAAAAATTTCAGAATTGCACCTTGCAATGCGGAGAAATTACTGTTTGTGCATTTACAATATTCATTGATTTTTGCCATTGAAAAACGTCCAGAAATGATTGAAGCTACTGACTGAATGAAAGGAGCTGGCATCTCACTCTCTTTGAATCTTCTTTATCATGCTAAGAGGAGCAGGAAAAAGCAAAAAATTTCAGAATTGCACCTTGCAATGCGGAGAAATTACTGTTTGTGCATTTACAATATTCATTGATTTTTGCCATTGAAAAACGTCCAGAAATGATTGAAGCTACTGACTGAATGAAAGGAGCTGGCATCTCACTCTCTTTGAATCTTCTTTATCATGCTAAGAGGAGCAGGAAAAAGCAAAAAATTTCAGAATTGCACCTTGCAATGCGGAGAAATTACTGTTTGTGCATTTACAATATTCATTGATTTTAGCCATTGAAAAACATCATGTTATTCATATACCAGAAATGTTTGAAGCTACTGACTGAATGAAAGGAGCTGACATCTCACTCTCTTTGAATCTTCTTTATCATGCTAAGAGGAGCAGGAAAAAGCAAAAAATTTCAGAATTGCACCTTGCAATGCGGAGAAATTACTGTTTGTGCATTTACAATATTCATTGATTTTTGCCATTGAAAAACGTCCAGAAATGATTGAAGCTACTGACTGAATGAAAGGAGCTGGCATCTCACTCTCTTTGAATCTTCTTTATCATGCTAAGAGGAGCAGGAAAAAGCAAAAAATTTCAGAATTGCACCTTGCAATGTGGAGAAATTACTGTTTGTGCATTTACAATATTCATTGATTTTTACCATTGAAAAACGTCCAGAAATGATTGAAGCTACTGACTGAATGAAAGGAGCTGGCATCTCACTCTCTTTGAATCTTCTTTATCATGCTAAGAGGAGCAGGAAAAAGCAAAAAATTTCAGAATTGCACCTTGCAATGCGGAGAAATTACTGTTTGTGCATTTACAATATTCATTGATTTTTGCCATTGAAAAACGTCCAGAAATGATTGAAGCTACTGACTGAATGAAAGGAGCTGGCATCTCACTCTCTTTGAATCTTCTTTATCATGCTAAGAGGAGCAGGAAAAAGCAAAAAATTTCAGAATTGCACCTTGCAATGCGGAGAAATTACTGTTTGTGCATTTACAATATTCATTGATTTTAGCCATTGAAAAACATCATGTTATTCATATACCAGAAATGTTTGAAGCTACTGACTGAATGAAAGGAGCTGACATCTCACTCTCTTTGAATCTTCTTTATCATGCTAAGAGGAGCAGGAAAAAGCAAAAAATTTCAGAATTGCACCTTGCAATGCGGAGAAATTACTGTTTGTGCATTTACAATATTCATTGATTTTTGCCATTGAAAAACGTCCAGAAATGATTGAAGCTACTGACTGAATGAAAGGAGCTGGCATCTCACTCTCTTTGAATCTTCTTTATCATGCTAAGAGGAGCAGGAAAAAGCAAAAAATTTCAGAATTGCACCTTGCAATGCGGAGAAATTACTGTTTGTGCATTTACAATATTCATTGATTTTTGCCATTGAAAAACATCATGTTATTCATATACCAGAAATGTTTGAAGCTACTGACTGAATGAAAGGAGCTGGCATCTCACTCTCTTTGAATCTTCTTTATCATGCTAAGAGGAGCAGGAAAAAGCAAAAAATTTCAGAATTGCACCTTGCAATGTGGAGAAATTACTGTTTGTGCATTTACAATATTCATTGATTTTTACCATTGAAAAACGTCCAGAAATGATTGAAGCTACTGACTGAATGAAAGTAGCTGGCATCTCACTCTCTTTGAATCTTCTTTATCATGCTAAGAGGAGCAGGAAAAAGCAAAAAATTTCAGACTTGCACCTTGCAATGCGGAGAAATTACTGTTTGTGCATTTACAATATTCATTGATTTTTGCCATTGAAAAACATCATGTTATTCATATACCAGAAATGTTTGAAGCTACTGACTGAATGAAAGGAGCTGGCATCTCACTCTCTTTGAATCTTCTTTATCATGCTAAGAGGAGCAGGAAAAAGCAAAAAATTTCAGAATTGCACCTTGCAATGCGGAGAAATTACTGTTTGTGCATTTACAATATTCATTGATTTTTGCCATTGATAAACGTCCAGAAATGATTGAAGCTACTGATTGAATGAAAGGAGCTGGCATCTCACTCTCTTTGAATCTTCTTTATCATGCTAAGAGGAGCAGGAAAAAGCAAAAAATTTCAGAATTGCACCTTGCAATGCGGAGAAATTACTGTTTGTGCATTTACAATATTCATTGATTTTTGCCATTGAAAAACATGTTATTCATATACCAGAAATGTTTGAAGCTACTGACTGAATGAAAGGAGCTGGCACCTCACTCTCTTTGAATCTTCTTTATCATGCTAAGAGGAGCAGGAAAAAGCAAAAAATTTCAGAATTGCACCTTGCAATGCGGAGAAATTACTGTTTGTGCATTTACAATATTCATTGATTTTTGCCATTGAAAAACATCATGTTATTCATATACCAGAAATGTTTGAAGCTACTGACTGAATGAAAGGAGCTGGCATCTCACTCTCTTTGAATCTTCTTTATCATGCTAAGAGGAGCAGGAAAAAGCAAAAAATTTTAGAATTGCACATTGCAATGTGGAGAAATTACTGTTTGTGCATTTACAATATTCATTGATTTTTACCATTGAAAAACGTCCAGAAATGATTGAAGCTACTGACTGAATGAAAGTAGCTGGCATCTCACTCTCTTTGAATCTTCTTTATCATGCTAAGAGGAGCAGGAAAAAGCAAAAAATTTCAGACTTGCACCTTGCAATGCGGAGAAATTACTGTTTGTGCATTTACAATATTCATTGATTTTTGCCATTGAAAAACATCATGTTATTCATATTCCAGAAATGTTTGAAGCTACTGACTGAATGAAAGGAGCTGGCATCTCACTCTCTTTGAATCTTCTTTATCATGCTAAGAGGAGCAGGAAAAAGCAAAAAATTTCAGAATTGCACCTTGCAATGCGGAGAAATTACTGTTTGTGCATTTACAATATTCATTGATTTTTGCCATTGAAAAACGTCCAGAAATGATTGAAGCTACTGACTGAATGAAAGGAGCTGGCATCTCACTCTCTTTGAATCTTCTTTATCATGCTAAGAGGAGCAGGAAAAAGCAAAAAATTTCAGAATTGCACCTTGCAATGCGGAGAAATTACTGTTTGTGCATTTACAATATTCATTGATTTTTGCCATTGAAAAACGTCCAGAAATGATTGAAGCTACTGACTGAATGAAAGGAGCTGGCATCTCACTCTCTTTGAATCTTCTTTATCATGCTAAGAGGAGCAGGAAAAAGCAAAAAATTTCAGAATTGCACCTTGCAATGCGGAGAAATTACTGTTTGTGCATTTACAATATTCATTGATTTTAGCCATTGAAAAACATCATGTTATTCATATACCAGAAATGTTTGAAGCTACTGACTGAATGAAAGGAGCTGACATCTCACTCTCTTTGAATCTTCTTTATCATGCTAAGAGGAGCAGGAAAAAGCAAAAAATTTCAGAATTGCACCTTGCAATGCGGAGAAATTACTGTTTGTGCATTTACAATATTCATTGATTTTTGCCATTGAAAAACGTCCAGAAATGATTGAAGCTACTGACTGAATGAAAGGAGCTGGCATCTCACTCTCTTTGAATCTTCTTTATCATGCTAAGAGGAGCAGGAAAAAGCAAAAAATTTCAGAATTGCACCTTGCAATGCGGAGAAATTACTGTTTGTGCATTTACAATATTCATTGATTTTTGCCATTGAAAAACATCATGTTATTCATATACCAGAAATGTTTGAAGCTACTGACTGAATGAAAGGAGCTGGCATCTCACTCTCTTTGAATCTTCTTTATCATGCTAAGAGGAGCAGGAAAAAGCAAAAAATTTCAGAATTGCACCTTGCAATGTGGAGAAATTACTGTTTGTGCATTTACAATATTCATTGATTTTTACCATTGAAAAACGTCCAGAAATGATTGAAGCTACTGACTGAATGAAAGGAGCTGGCATCTCACTCTCTTTGAATCTTCTTTATCATGCTAAGAGGAGCAGGAAAAAGCAAAAAATTTCAGAATTGCACCTTGCAATGCGGAGAAATTACTGTTTGTGCATTTACAATATTCATTGATTTTTGCCATTGAAAAACGTCCAGAAATGATTGAAGCTACTGACTGAATGAAAGGAGCTGGCATCTCACTCTCTTTGAATCTTCTTTATCATGCTAAGAGGAGCAGGAAAAAGCAAAAAATTTCAGAATTGCACCTTGCAATGCGGAGAAATTACTGTTTGTGCATTTACAATATTCATTGATTTTAGCCATTGAAAAACATCATGTTATTCATATACCAGAAATGTTTGAAGCTACTGACTGAATGAAAGGAGCTGACATCTCACTCTCTTTGAATCTTCTTTATCATGCTAAGAGGAGCAGGAAAAAGCAAAAAATTTCAGAATTGCACCTTGCAATGCGGAGAAATTACTGTTTGTGCATTTACAATATTCATTGATTTTTGCCATTGAAAAACGTCCAGAAATGATTGAAGCTACTGACTGAATGAAAGGAGCTGGCATCTCACTCTCTTTGAATCTTCTTTATCATGCTAAGAGGAGCAGGAAAAAGCAAAAAATTTCAGAATTGCACCTTGCAATGCGGAGAAATTACTGTTTGTGCATTTACAATATTCATTGATTTTTGCCATTGAAAAACATCATGTTATTCATATACCAGAAATGTTTGAAGCTACTGACTGAATGAAAGGAGCTGGCATCTCACTCTCTTTGAATCTTCTTTATCATGCTAAGAGGAGCAGGAAAAAGCAAAAAATTTCAGAATTGCACCTTGCAATGTGGAGAAATTACTGTTTGTGCATTTACAATATTCATTGATTTTTACCATTGAAAAACGTCCAGAAATGATTGAAGCTACTGACTGAATGAAAGTAGCTGGCATCTCACTCTCTTTGAATCTTCTTTATCATGCTAAGAGGAGCAGGAAAAAGCAAAAAATTTCAGACTTGCACCTTGCAATGCGGAGAAATTACTGTTTGTGCATTTACAATATTCATTGATTTTTGCCATTGAAAAACATCATGTTATTCATATACCAGAAATGTTTGAAGCTACTGACTGAATGAAAGGAGCTGGCATCTCACTCTCTTTGAATCTTCTTTATCATGCTAAGAGGAGCAGGAAAAAGCAAAAAATTTCAGAATTGCACCTTGCAATGCGGAGAAATTACTGTTTGTGCATTTACAATATTCATTGATTTTTGCCATTGAAAAACGTCCAGAAATGATTGAAGCTACTGACTGAATGAAAGGAGCTGGCATCTCACTCTCTTTGAATCTTCTTTATCATGCTAAGAGGAGCAGGAAAAAGCAAAAAATTTCAGAATTGCACCTTGCAATGCGGAGAAATTACTGCTTGTGCATTTACAATATTCATTGATTTTTGCCATTGAAAAACGTCCAGAAATGATTGAAGCTACTGACTGAATGAAAGGAGCTGGCATCTCACTCTCTTTGAATCTTCTTTATCATGCTAAGAGGAGCAGGAAAAAGCAAAAAATTTCAGAATTGCACCTTGCAATGCGGAGAAATTACTGTTTGTGCATTTACAATATTCATTGATTTTTGCCATTGAAAAACATGTTATTCATATACCAGAAATGTTTGAAGCTACTGACTGAATGAAAGGAGCTGGCACCTCACTCTCTTTGAATCTTCTTTATCATGCTAAGAGGAGCGGGAAAAAGCAAAAAATTTCAGAATTGCACCTTGCAATGCGGAGAAATTACTGTTTGTGCATTTACAATATTCATTGATTTTTGCCATTGAAAAACGTCCAGAAATGATTGAAGGTACTGACTGAATGAAAGGAGCTGGCATCTCACTCTCTTTGAATCTTCTTTATCATGCTAAGAGGAGCAGGAAAAAGCAAAAAATTTCAGAATTGCACCTTGCAATGCGGAGAAATTACTGTTTGTGCATTTACAATATTCATTGATTTTTGCCATTGAAAAACATGTTTTTCATATACCAGAAATGTTTGAAGCTACTGACTGAATGAAAGGAGCTGGCATCTCACTCTCTTTGAATCTTCTTTATCATGCTAGGATTAGCAGGAAAAAGCAAAAAATTTCAGAATTGCACCTTGCAATGTGGAGATATTACTGTTTGTGCATTTACAATATTCATTGATTTTTGCCATTGAAAAACATGTTTTTCATATACCAGAAATGTTTGAAGCTACTGACTGAATGAAAGGAGCTGGCATCTCACTCTCTTTGAATCTTCTTTATCATGCTAGGATTAACAGGAAAAAGCTAAAAATTTCAGAATTGCACCTTGCAATGTGGAGATATTACTGTTTGTGCATTTACAATATTCATTGATTTTTGCCATTGAAAAACATGTTTTTCATATACCAGAAATGTTTGAAGCTACTGACTGAATGAAAGGAGCTGGCATCTCACTCTCTTTGAATCTTCTTTATCATGCTAGGATTAACAGGAAAAAGCAAAAAATTTCAGAATTGCACCTTGCAATGTGGAGATATTACTGTTTGTGCATTTACAATATTCATTGATTTTTGCCATTGAAAAACGTCCAGAAATGTTTGAAGCTACTGACTGAATGAAAGGAGCTGGCATCTCACTCTCTTTGAATCTTCTTTATCATGCTAGGATTAACAGGAAAAAGCTAAAAATTTCAGAATTGCACCGTGCAATGTGGAGATATTACTGTTTGTGCATTTACAATATTCATTGATTTTTGCCATTGAAAAACATGTTTTTCATATACCAGAAATGTTTGAAGCTACTGACTGAATTAAAGGAGCTGGCATCTCACTCTCTTTGAATCTTCTTTATCATGCTAGGATTAGCAGGAAAAAGCAAAAAATTTCAGAATTGCACCTTGCAATGTGGAGATATTACTGTTTGTGCATTTACAATATTCATTGATTTTTGCCATTGAAAAACATGTTTTTCATATACCAGAAATGTTTGAAGCTACTGACTGAATGAAAGGAGCTGGCATCTCACTCTCTTTGAATCTTCTTTATCATGCTAGGATTAACAGGAAAAAGCTAAAAATTTCAGAATTGCACCGTGCAATGTGGAGATATTACTGTTTGTGCATTTACAATATTCATTGATTTTTGCCATTGAAAAACATGTTTTTCATATGCCAGAAATGTTTGAAGCTACTGACTGAATGAAAGGAGCTGGCATCTCACTCTCTTTGAATCTTCTTTATCATGCTAGATTAGCAGGAAAAAGCAAAAAATTTCAGAATTGCACCTTGCAATGTGAGATATTACTGTTTGTGCATTTACAATATTCATTGATTTTTGCCATTGAAAAACATGTTTTTCATATACCAGAAATGTTTGAAGCTACTGACTGAATGAAAGGAGCTGGCATCTCACTCTCTTTGAATCTTCTTTATCATGCTAGGATTAACAGGAAAAAGCAAAAAATTTCAGAATTGCACCTTGCAATGTGGAGATATTACTGTTTGTGCATTTACAATATTCATTGATTTTTGCCATTGAAAAACATGTTTTTCATATACCAGAAATGTTTGAAGCTACTGACTGAATGAAAGGAGCTGGCATCTCACTCTCTTTGAATCTTCTTTATCATGCTAGGATTAACAGGAAAAAGCTAAAAATTTCAGAATTGCACCGTGCAATGTGGAGATATTACTGTTTGTGCATTTACAATATTCATTGATTTTTGCCATTGAAAAACATGTTTTTCATATACCAGAAATGTTTGAAGCTACTGACTGAATGAAAGGAGCTGGCATCTCACTCTCTTTGAATCTTCTTTATCATGCTAGGATTAGCAGGAAAAAGCAAAAAATTTCAGAATTGCACCTTGCAATGTGGAGATATTACTGTTTGTGCATTTACAATATTCATTGATTTTTGCCATTGAAAAACATGTTTTTCATATACCAGAAATGTTTGAAGCTACTGACTGAATGAAAGGAGCTGGCATCTCACTCTCTTTGAATCTTCTTTATCATGCTAGGATTAACAGGAAAGAACTAAAAATTTCAGAATTGCAC